>NC_134403.1:247479119-247656619 GCF_038048845.1 Mixophyes fleayi | reverse complement strand
CCAGTCACAGAGGTATTGGTAAAATACCTGGTTAAGCAGTGACAATGTAGTGCTGAGGGCTGTGAAGGTGGGAAAAAACGCACAAGGGGGCCAGGTCCCATACAAATAGCAGGATTTGGGGTGTCCAGTTATGGAAAAGTTAATGATTTTGTGCTGGGGAGAATGCGTGCGAATTCCAGAGTGGAGCAAGCAACATATAGCCTGAGAGCAATTGGTGGGTTTGTGTGGTCATATCTCATATGGAGAGGGATAACTTAACTTTGGGAATGCAGTTAACTGTTTTGGTCACTGACTTGGGCACCCACAGCAGGGAGTATAGTGATTAGTAGGCCAGTAAGTCTGATTCAATATATGTCCATGGACTTGGATACAGCGGGGAATGCCAGGCCAGACATTGAGAGAGGTGAATGGCCAAATAACATTTCCGCAAAATGGGAACTCCCAGTTCCCCCGAGGTCTGGTGTTTGTGGAGGATCAGCATGCGATTCCTGGGCTTACGCCCTGCCAAGATAGATTTTGTCAATGTTTGTTGCAGGTTTCCTAGGACATGGGCAGGGACATGGATGTGAAGTATCTGCCAGACATATAGTAGTCCTGGGAGGACATTCATCTTAACACTGGCAATTTGTCCAAACCAGGAGATGTGGTGTTTGGTCCAGTGGGTTAGATCAAGTTTTGATAGTGTCTATTAATGCTGGCTTCATACATTTGGGGGTAGGTTTTAGTGAGATATATTCCTAGGTATTTGAGTTTTTGAGGCTGCCAGTGAAAGACATAATTCACATTGAGAGTCTGAATAAGAGAGGGGGGCATGTTAAGGTCCAGGACTTCTGATTTTTCAGCATTTACCTTGTAGTTAGATAACTCGCTATATGTTCAGTTTTCCTGAAAAAGGTTGGGCAGAGCAATATAGGGGTTCATGACAAATGATGTCTTCTGCGTAGTTTGTTTATTAGTTTACTATGTTGGTCCCCAATTGTAAAGCGCTACGGAATATGATGGTGCTATATAAATAAATGATGATGATGATGATAGTACTATTTTGTGTTCACAGGTGCTGGTTTGGATCCCCGAGATATCCAGGTTCAGCTTCATTCGGCTGCTAGGCGCTCCATAATCAACAGAAAGCGCAGAGGCAATAGAGGGCAGCCTTGACAGAAGCCATTATAGATAGAGATAGAAGCGGATGTTAAACAATTTGCCAGTACCGCAGCTTAGGTATTGTAGTACAGGGCTGCAATTCCCTAATGTGTGCTGCATAAACAGATAGGCTACTCTGACAAACGCTTTCTCTACACCTAGGGCCACTACCAGAGCAGGGAGAGCTGCCCGGGATGCAAGTGTATCAAATCAACAATCCTTATAGTGTTGACTGAGACCTGTCGATTGGGCACAAAACCCACCTGGTCCAGGTGGACCAATGATGGCAGCACTTTACTAAGCCTGTTGGCCAGTATTTTCGCAAACAGTTTTAAGTTGGTGTTGAGAAGCAAAATCGGTCTGTAACTGCCAGTGTCCATGAGGTCCCAATCCCGTTTAGTTATCGCCACCATTCCCCGCTCTAGTGGTGGCTTGTCAAATTTCTCGCAGGGGAGCATGGCATTAAACAGTCCTAGAGCATGGGGACCAGGGGACCTAAAAAATTCTTATAATAGAGGGCAGGAAACCCGTCGGGCCAGGAGTTGAGTGTCACTTGAGTGCTTTGATAGCGTTAACTATTTCCTCTGATGCGATGTCTGTATTTAGGGATACCAGTTGGGCTCTAGTAAATTTGGGGAGATGACCAGTAAGGAGGTATGTGTTGAGATTACACTTATGCTGAAAAGGGTTGCCTGTTGGCGACGGGAGGTTATGAAGTGAAGCATAATAGTTCTGAAATCTTTGCGCTATTTATTTTTGGATCATATACTAAGGAGCAGTCTGTTGATTTCAGGGCTATTATCTGATTACGAGTGTAGCGTGCTTTAAGCTTTTGTGCGTGGAGGGTGTCTGCTTTGTCCCCTTTTTTATATTAATGTTGCCTCAACCACAATAAGATATTGACTGGGGTTTTGGAGAGCAATTCATTAAGTTCACCTCTCGGGGCCAGTATCTTGTGGTAAGTGCATTCTTTGGGGTGTGTGTGTGGTACTGGTCAGTAAGTTATTTAAGCTGCTCTCAAGGGCTCTGACATGTTCTCTCTCAGCCCTTTTATGAGCCACAGCTAAATTAATCAGAACTCCCAAAAGAGTAGCTTTGTGAGCTTACCAAAGTATCGCCTGTGAAATCTCCGGAGAGATCATTTTGGGTTATGTAATCTGTCAATGCTCATGTCACGGGCACTAGGAGTCTTTACCCAGGGATCACCAGGTGATAGGCTTACCAGAGCAGTATAGGTGGTAATATGGTACTCTGGTAGCAGGGTGATCACGGAACAGGAAATAGCAGATGATGAGATGCTCAGGAAAGTCTATGACTAGCAGCACTGGCAATATGGAGGTAGTAATACACGAGGAACTGTATGGACAAAGGACACGTGAAGGTAGTCAGTGGTCTGCGGTAGCAAGTTGTACCACTGCTATAGTGAGGAGGAATGTCCAACAGAAACGAGGAGGTGATGAGAGTCAGCGGTCTGCGGATAGCAAGTTGTACCGCTGTCTGAGTGAAGGAATGGAATCCAAGTGGAGGTATCCGGGGAGTCAGTGGTCTGCGTTAGCAAGTTGTACCACTGCTATGTGAGAGGATACTGGAACAGGTGAAACTGTAAACAGGAGTCAGTGGTCTGCCACTAGCAAGTTGTACCACTGAATATATATGTGAGGAGGTGCACGGGGAGAGACTGCAACACAATATATACACGGGCACCTTGACTTTGATCCACAGTAATATGCACAATATAAATGTATAAATGACTGAACAACACTGCCAATATAGAAAGTCTCTTGAAGTAATCCAGCATGAGATAACACAGTCAATGATGGCAGTAGAGTCAGCAGATAGTACACTCCAGAGGAGAACCAACACAGTCCAGCAAGGTATGCAATACACAGCACAGTCAATGGGAAGTATGCATACCGTGGTTCAGGAGAAGGCAGTCAGACAGGAGTGCAGAGATACCTGAAGGGCAGGAGACCAGCAGGATACAAGTCCCTGGATGGGTGAAGCGGGGGTCTAGCAGGTGCAGCGCACAGGTAGGTAGACCAGCAGGGAGCACAGGAAGGCGTGGAGAGCGGATCAGCAGTAGATGGATGAGTAGCGCTGAGAAGTAACAGCAGCGGGTCTCTGCGGGAACACGGAGGTAACCAATAGCAACCAGCAGGTGCAGTAACGATGGGACCCCGGAGCAGAGTTGAACTGGAACAGATGATCACGGAGAGTAGCGGGTAGCAATAGTGGCAGCAGACTCAAGGAAACACGGTAGAGTTGACAAGGACTGAAGACTGAAGCGCACAGAGGCAGCGGATAGGAATCAGCTAGCAGTCACGATGATGAAACACAGACGAGTTGCAGGTTGAAGACTGTAGTGCACGGAGGCAGCGGATAGGAATCAGCCAAACAGTCACGATGATGAAACACAGACGAGTTGCAGGTTGAAGCCTGTAGTGCACGGAGGCAGCGGATAGGAATCAGCTGGCAGTCACAATCATGAACAGGTGAGTGGATGTGGTTGAAGCCTGTAGTGCACGGAGGCAGCGGATAGGCATCAGCTAACAGTCCCAATGATAAATGGTAGAGTTGAAGTGATTAGAAGACTGTAGTGCACGGAGGCAGCGGATAGGAATCAGCTCACAGTCACGATGATACAGTAGATGGTAGAAGTGGTATGGGAACCACAGTAGTAGAAGTGGTTTGGAAACCACAGAGGTAGAAGTGGTTTGGAAACCACAGGAATCAGCAGGGCTGAATAAACAAGGAAACACAGGAACACCTTCAGAGGCTCATGGGGAATGAGACTCCAAGATCAGGCACCGTGGTGTTGACCACAGGTGCTTAATATAGGGAGGTTGCCTGATCTGCCAATTAAGTTAAAGGAACATACACTGAAGGTTTGGAAAGGGCTGCGCATGCGCAGTCCCTCAGGATAGAGGACGTCCACGGTTCCTAATAGTCCGGGAAGAAGCACTCACAGTCCGGTGAGTGACAGTACCCCCCCTTTTAAAGGTGGGCACAGAACGCCTGGAACCGGGCTTGTCCGGATTTTTGGAGTAAAACTTCTTCAAAAGGGCAGGAGCATTAAGATCTTCAGCTTTGATCCAAGAGCGCTCCTCAGGACCAAAGCCCTTCCAATGAACGAGGAAGTGGAGGACTCCTCGCGAAATTTTTGCATCTAGTACCTCGGTAATCTCAAAATCCTCCTCCTGATGGACTTGAACTGGCTGCGGAGCTGAGGGAGGAGTTGAAAAACGGTTGATAATAAGAGGTTTGAGCAAAGATACATGGAAGGCATTAGAAATCCGAAGACTCTTAGGAAGAAGGAGTTTCACACATACTGGATTGATAACTTGAATGATCCTATATGGACCAATAAAACGAGGGGCGAATTTCATGGATGGAACCTTCAAACGAATATTTTTTGTGGATAACCAGACACGATCTCCAAGTTTTAGTGGTGGAATAGCCCGCCTCTTCTTATCAGCGAAAGATTTATATTTGATAGATGTCTTCTTTAAACAGGTTTTGACCTGAGACCAGATATTTTTAAAGGTCTGACAAACAGTTTCCACCGCAGGAACTTGGGTGGGCGGGAGGGCAGGAAATTCCGGAAAAGACGGATGGTGACCGTGAACCACCAGCACTTGACTTTTTGAAGATGACTCCTGAGATCCATCTTCAACGTCCGATGACGTCACGAACGCCCGATGAGGAGGAAGGCGTTCAGACTGAACCTTATCACACAGATCCGTAGATGAAGGATCCTGTGGAGGAGGACCTGGTGGAATAGACGAATGCTGTCTTTTGAATGAAACCACTTGAGAGAGACAACGATGATGACATTCAGCTCCCCAAGATGTAACTTGAGAAGTGCGCCAGTCAATCTGGGGAGAGTGACACTGAAGCCATGGAAGGCCTAAGACAATCGGACTTGTCGTAACAGGAAGAATTAAAAACGAAATCTCTTCATGGTGTAGCCCACCAATCTGAAGCGTTACTGGAGACGTACTCTGGGTGATGAGACCATTGATGAGACGTGATCCATCCATAGCAGTCACAGTAATCGGTGTTTTCAAAGTAATCACTGGTAGGGACCATTGATTCACTAATGATTTGGAAATGAAATTTCCTGCTGCTCCGGAATCAATCAATGCCTGTGACTCAAAGGTTTTGGTAGCAAAGGAAATAGTCACATCAAAAGCGCAGACTTTAGATTTCATAGACGATGGAGAGGACTGCAGGAACCCTAACCTTATCTCCCCAGTATTGGTTAGAGCCCGGCATCTCCTGGGACAAGAATTGAGCATATGCGTAGAATCGGCACAATAGATACAGAGTCTATTCTTTACTCTTCGTTTCCTCTCTTCTAAAGATAATTTGGAACGTCCTATCTCCATGGGAATCACAGAAGGTGAAACTGGACGAAATTGAGGGTTTAAACGAAGAGGTGCTTTAGCAGAAGTTGTTTTCTCAGATTCTCTTTCACGAAATCTCATGTCTACACGATGGCAAAGAGAGATCAAATCTTCTAGTGACGAAGGAAGCTCTTGGGTAGTCAGTGCATCTTTAATTTTATCGGAGAGCCCCTGCCAGAAGGCGGCAACTAATGCTTCAGTATTCCACTGAAGTTCAGAGGCTAAGATCCTAAATTGAATGACATACTGTCCTACTGTATGGGAGCCTTGTCGCAAACGAAGAATGCTGGAAGCAGCGGAGGTCACACGACCTGGTTCATCGAACACACTTCGGAACGTGGAAATGAATTTGGCACTATCTTGTAGAATTGGATCGTTTCTTTCCCACAGAGGGGAGGCCCAAGCCAGGGCTTGTCCAGAAAACAATGAGATAAGATAGGCCACTCTGGAACGATGGGTAGAAAAATTTTGAGGTTGGAGTTCAAAATGGACTGAACATTGGTTAAGGAAACCTCTACAAGTTTTGGGGTCCCCGTCATATTTTGACGGAGTAGGCAGGTGAAGCGTAGGAGCTGTAGACACCTGGGATGGCACTGGGGAAACGGAGGAAAGCACAGGAGCTTCAATACTAGCTGTAACAGTCTGTCCAGATGTTCCTTGGGAGGTTAACGATTGGTAACATTGAAGTAACAGCTGTTGGCGAGCATCCTGTTGCTCCACACGGCTGACCAGATGCTGCAGCATCTCTTTAGCGGTAGGTTCCGTATCTGGGTCTGTCATGGCCTGATCTTACTGTCACGGGCACTAGGAGTCTTTACCCAGGGATCACCAGGTGATAGGCTTACCAGAGCAGTATAGGTGGTAATATGGTACTCTGGTAGCAGGGTGATCACGGAACAGGAAATAGCAGATGATGAGATGCTCAGGAAAGTCTATGACTAGCAGCACTGGCAATATGGAGGTAGTAATACACGAGGAACTGTATGGACAAAGGACACGTGAAGGTAGTCAGTGGTCTGCGGTAGCAAGTTGTACCACTGCTATAGTGAGGAGGAATGTCCAACAGAAACGAGGAGGTGATGAGAGTCAGCGGTCTGCGGATAGCAAGTTGTACCGCTGTCTGAGTGAAGGAATGGAATCCAAGTGGAGGTATCCGGGGAGTCAGTGGTCTGCGTTAGCAAGTTGTACCACTGCTATGTGAGAGGATACTGGAACAGGTGAAACTGTAAACAGGAGTCAGTGGTCTGCCACTAGCAAGTTGTACCACTGAATATATATGTGAGGAGGTGCACGGGGAGAGACTGCAACACAATATATACACGGGCACCTTGACTTTGATCCACAGTAATATGCACAATATAAATGTATAAATGACTGAACAACACTGCCAATATAGAAAGTCTCTTGAAGTAATCCAGCATGAGATAACACAGTCAATGATGGCAGTAGAGTCAGCAGATAGTACACTCCAGAGGAGAACCAACACAGTCCAGCAAGGTATGCAATACACAGCACAGTCAATGGGAAGTATGCATACCGTGGTTCAGGAGAAGGCAGTCAGACAGGAGTGCAGAGATACCTGAAGGGCAGGAGACCAGCAGGATACAAGTCCCTGGATGGGTGAAGCGGGGGTCTAGCAGGTGCAGCGCACAGGTAGGTAGACCAGCAGGGAGCACAGGAAGGCGTGGAGAGCGGATCAGCAGTAGATGGATGAGTAGCGCTGAGAAGTAACAGCAGCGGGTCTCTGCGGGAACACGGAGGTAACCAATAGCAACCAGCAGGTGCAGTAACGATGGGACCCCGGAGCAGAGTTGAACTGGAACAGATGATCACGGAGAGTAGCGGGTAGCAATAGTGGCAGCAGACTCAAGGAAACACGGTAGAGTTGACAAGGACTGAAGACTGAAGCGCACAGAGGCAGCGGATAGGAATCAGCTAGCAGTCACGATGATGAAACACAGACGAGTTGCAGGTTGAAGACTGTAGTGCACGGAGGCAGCGGATAGGAATCAGCCAAACAGTCACGATGATGAAACACAGACGAGTTGCAGGTTGAAGCCTGTAGTGCACGGAGGCAGCGGATAGGAATCAGCTGGCAGTCACAATCATGAACAGGTGAGTGGATGTGGTTGAAGCCTGTAGTGCACGGAGGCAGCGGATAGGCATCAGCTAACAGTCCCAATGATAAATGGTAGAGTTGAAGTGATTAGAAGACTGTAGTGCACGGAGGCAGCGGATAGGAATCAGCTCACAGTCACGATGATACAGTAGATGGTAGAAGTGGTATGGGAACCACAGTAGTAGAAGTGGTTTGGAAACCACAGAGGTAGAAGTGGTTTGGAAACCACAGGAATCAGCAGGGCTGAATAAACAAGGAAACACAGGAACACCTTCAGAGGCTCATGGGGAATGAGACTCCAAGATCAGGCACCGTGGTGTTGACCACAGGTGCTTAATATAGGGAGGTTGCCTGATCTGCCAATTAAGTTAAAGGAACATACACTGAAGGTTTGGAAAGGGCTGCGCATGCGCAGTCCCTCAGGATAGAGGACGTCCACGGTTCCTAATAGTCCGGGAAGAAGCACTCACAGTCCGGTGAGTGACAGCTCATGTGACCTCAAGAACATTTTCGCTTTGAAGTAATAGTGATTCATTGAGGCGCCACTTGGGATGTGCGCACGGAGTTTGTACAATCTCAACTGCCGAATGGTCGGACAAGGACACAGGGCGGATTTTAAGTCCAAGGAGTGCTTGAGTTGTAGAGTGGTCAATAAAGAAGTAATCAATTTGAGTATATAGGTTATGTGGAGCTGAGTAATGAGTATACGTTCTGGACAAGGGGTACAAGACCCGCCAAGCATCATACAAGTTCTGTAGAGTTAGCTGTTTGCGCAATTTAGGAGATTTTGCTAAACGAGTCATTGAGATATGTGCAGTGGAGGACCAATCCAATGCAGGGTCAAGGGTGGTATTAAAGTCCCTACCCACAATCATCATACCCGCAGGGGTCTATGTGAGGCGCTGAAAAACATCACCATAGAAGTCACCCTGCTGAACGTTAGGGGCATAAACTGAGGCCAAAGTTAATGGGCTGCGATCTAGTAAGCATGTGAGGATTAGAAAATGGCTATGGGCATTGGATGTTTCCATGCCTCTGTGTTTGGCATCTGACGTAGAGTACTAAACATGGGGATACTGTTTAGAGACTATGGAGGGATTGGGTGTTTTGAAATGTAATTCCTGCAAAAAGATTATATCAGGGTCTTGTTGTTGGAAATATAGGAGTGCCAAGGTGCCTTTAGTTGGCGAGTTATGACTTTTTACATTAAGTGGCAGGAGTTTCAGCATCATGGTCGTTGGTGTATCAGGAGCAGCAGAGCAGTTGTTGGATCAGTTGCAGTTTTCAGGTAATAGTGAGCAGGAGGAGGGGGGGCGGGGGAGGGTAAAACACTAGGTCAGGTCTGGGGGGAAGGGGCATGTACCCATGTTCAAAGTGGGCAGTGGGTTGAGGTGAAAAAGGAGCCAGTGCATAGAGTGGGGTGTGGTTGCTGGATGAACGTGGAAGACTTACGTGACATGAGGGATGGGTGTTTGTAAGGGGGTACAAGACGAGAACATGTGTGGTGTAACATGAGCATAAACATGAAACAGTAACAACAACTGAACCATCAGAATGCAGTGTATAAAATAAAAAATTAGTCAATGTAATCAACAGTAAGGACCTCTGATCGTAATATTAAGGCGAGTATAAATTATCATATTAAGATAAATTTAACATTAACAGCAATATATAGCGGTTCCCCGTCGGGACTCCCAGCGGCTGCCCAGCTGGGGGTAGGCAAGTATAGACCAGGTGTCACAAGGGGGATGCGCCAGACAACTAATACAAGTTCAAGCAAAGTAACCTGAGTAGAGAACCCAGTAATATTAGCAGAAATATTTACATCTATGTGGGTGACAGTCATAGTTATGAAATGTGGAATGTTAAATCTGTATCTGTGTACTTTAGTTATTGGACATCGGGGGGCCTAGAGTATATCACCAAACCTCAGACCTGCTGCCACTCCGGAGCGGAAGCTGGCGTGGTGAGGGCAGCAAGACGTCGGTCCGAAGAAGTGTCTGGTAAGGGTCCATTTAAAGAGGTTCAGGCCTTGTTCTGGTGTCTTTACAGAGTAGTTGTGGCCATCTTTAGTCATGATAATTTGAAAGAGGAAGCCCCACTTGTACTTGTCTGAATGATTGCGCAGGGCTTTCGTGACAGTCATTAAGTATCTATGCTTCTTGATGGTGGAGGGAGCCAGATCCTGGTAACGTTGCCCCTGTGTTTCAGCATAATAGATGGCAAGGAATTGCGTGCTGATGTTATGACCTTTTCTTCCGTCTTAAAATAATGAAAGTGGATAACAACAATGTACCGCGATGGTTGATCCAAGTTTGGTCTTGGACGAAGAGCTCTGTGCGTTCTATCAGAGTGGAGTGAATCTTTGGTTAAGTCTGGCAACAGATGCATGAATAGGCCCACTAAGTATTGTGGAAGAACATCAGAAGTGATGGACTCAGGTACATTTTTTTTTCACAATATTTATCCGTTTCACATTACAGACAGTTTATTGTTCATTATTGTTATACCAGCCATCTAAACATGTGTGTGTTATTATTGTAATAAAGATTTCCACATTTGATCAACTTAACTCGGAACATCATTTGTGATAGTGGTTACACACAGCTTCATGACACATTGGTATTGTTACAATAAACCTGTTATGTGATATTTTTTAAAGACCCAAGTGCGCAAGTCTTTGCTTTGCAAGAGTATTGAAAATAATTTGACCATGCACCAGGGCACTTTTCTAATAAGTAGACTGGAGTACATATATATCTCAAACAGAAAAACATTACAACTTTTTTCATTAAGAATGTATGAATAGTAGAAGAAAAATAAATTTTATTTTGACATCAAAGTTTCTTGTACACTTAAGAAATCGAAACTCAGAGTTATATTTATTTCAAGACAGTGGATACCTTCTGGGCGCTGGATGCAAGTGTGTTGGTTATCACTCAGGAAAAACCCTTCACGGCACCGGCATTCATAACTCCCCATCATGTTAACACATGTCTGCTGGCATCCCCCATTACCCTCCATGCACTCGTCCAAATCTGAATGAAAAGGATAAAGAGAATTTACAGCAAGATGGTTTATAAAATAACCCATTGAAGAATGTGCTGGTCATAAGAAAATTTAACCTCATACAGTAAATATATAAAATATAGGATTTATATAATTTAAAGTAAAATAAAACAATTACAAAGGGTTTCCTCCAAATACATCAAGAGAAATGATAGTATGATTTATACAGAATTTTTTACTTGGAAAATATGAAATTTTATCTTTTGCTCAGAAAGATGCTCGGTTTTGTATATGTTTTGCATGACTCTTGACAGTTAAAAACAGTACATAAAATATGTCAGATGCTTTGTTTATAGATTACTGGTTAGTAATATCAAGCAAGTACTCTAGAAATTGTGATGACAGTTCAGTCTCTACAGATGATGCTGTTCTTTTGTTTCTATGTAGGATATTTTACCTGGGTAGGAGAAGCACATCTGTTGACCACACAAACATTAGATGCTACCTGAGCTGATTAATTTGTTTAAATACATATGTAATTATAGACATCATTATTTTGTTTTACAAAACATAATATATTGGTTCAAGGGATTATATCATTATTATTATCTTTTATTTATAAGGCACAACAAGAGGTTAGCACAAACAACAAAAATTACATAAATACAAACAATAAAATTATATAATGGCATAATTACAACCAGCAAAATTATGTAATTATATAAAGAAAACACCAAGAAATCAGTCCCTGATCATGAGAGCTTACATTCTAGAGGGGAAGATTAGACACTTAATGAGGTGGAGGATTGTAGAGGTGGAGGAATTAGGAGGGCTAGTAGACTTGAATGAAAAGTTGATTTTTTTATTGCATGTTTCAAGCCTTGTAGACTAGTGGAAGTCTAATTGGGAGTGAGAGTGCCTTTCAAAGGTTGGGAGCAGTGCGGGATAAGTCCTTGGATAGAGGTAACCAGTGTGCAGGTGAGCTGGCAGTCATTGGAAGAGCATTGTGGGTGGAAAGGAGCATGTGTAGACATGAGGTTGGAGATATAGGGCGGACTACAATCACTGAGGAAAGAGATCCATGATAGGGCAGTGTCATGAAGAAAGGACAGACTGGAGTGGAGGGTTTGCAAGAGGATAGGGTGGTCAACGAAGTTAAATACTAAAAGAAAGGTCAGGAAGACTAAATAGTGAAAAATTACCCTAAGATTTAGCATTGAGGAGATCGTTCGTGACCTTGAAGAGGGCAGTTTTGGTGGAGTAAAGAGAAAAAAAAGCAGATTAAAGTGTGTCTAGGGAGGGAGTGGTAGGAGAGGAAGAACACCCACTTGTCCCTATTTCATTTAATTTCATTTCTTTTGAATCTGATGATTTAATAAACATAGATAAACTTTTACTCCTAAATCTATAATAATAAAATAATAATAATAATAATAATAATAATAATAATAATAATAATAATATCCACCTGTTTATTTTAGTTGGCTTTATAGCTATATGGTGTTTATAATTATGCATTGCAAGTAGCATTCTATGATAATTTGTATCTCAAGGTCCATACAGAAAGTATATTTTTTATAAATTTGAATTGTTGGTATGATCTACCATTATCCAAATAATATAGACATATTTGTGGTTATAAAAAGTATTCACACCTTTGGCATTTGTCCCATTTTATTTTCTTAAATCATGATATAAAAATAAACACAATAGGCTAATAGCAACTCTGACAGAGTTAGAGTCTTCCACATAGATAGATAGAGAAGTGCGAAACTGTAGATGGGATAAAAATAGCCATCTAAGAAGATTCACATGAAATACTTTATAGTGTTTGCTAGTGTTTGGGAGATTCACACGGTCTGATGAGGACAAGATTAAGTTTTTGACCTCAACATTAGGTACTGTGTTTGTTACAAGCTTAAAACTGCATATGATCCATATTTGCTATCATGAATTATGGTGGCAGGAGCACAGTGCTTCTCTGCTTCAGCTAGACAACAGCCTGTCAACATAATGGGCAAAATGGATGGAGCAAAATATAGATAAATCTTGAAAAAACCTGTTGCTGTCAGCAAAAGGACATGCAAATTATTTATATTCAAGCAGGACAGTAATCATCTGTAAAGCATACAACAAAAGCCATATTGGAGTAGCATAAATACAAATTATCAATGGGCTGGAGTGGCCCAGTCAATGCACAGACCTCAATCCCATTAAGAATCTGTGGAATGATTGAAACTTGCTGTATACCAACTGTCACCATTCAACTTTATTGGGCAAAAAATGTAGTCCAGATGTAGATTCACATCTAAAATTGCAGCTAAATGTACTTCTTCCAAGTATTAAATTGAATATTTATGCAATTATTGGCTGTATTTCTAGTTGTAATTAATGAAATAAATTTAGCAAAATGCTTTAGCTTCCTTTTTTATTTGACATAATGGAGAGTTTTATATTGATCAGTTGTATAAAATGGGAACAATTCTATAGTCAGATGAACACAAAACTCATTTGACTACTCTCACTAATTTATTAAACTAGCTTTTATCTTATGTTCACCTTTAAACAGAGAACTCTCATGTAGATCATGCTCTAGTCTGGGCTTAAATTAAATATATCCCTTAATGTAAAACAAAGATCTATAGTTTAATCCTCAAACATTTCTTCACTGGATGCACCTCTCTTAATGTGTATAAACTAGGGATTACCAACCAATATATAAGAATATCAGGCTGAATCTGTTACAATAATTTGTTGTTAAATTGCAGGTATGCAATAGGGATTATATATGAGCTATTGTTTAATTGTTAATGAAACATTAGCAGTAATTTAACATACTCTTATTTATTCAAATTTCGATTTTGGATGCAGGTGCTAATAAATACAATAATACGATTTACAGTTCGGGATTAGTTTGCCAGTACCCCTTTAATATACACAGTATATGAAATACTGAAAATAAACAGTGCTAAGGAGTCCCGCAATTTCATGATGACATCAGAAAAAGTTTACAGGGCAAAAGAAACCAGTCAGAAACTCAAACATGCGGTGAATACCAAATCTCCAGGGCATGAGTGTACGATGAGGAATTTTCTTTAGGAGCTAATTTTGTGGGGTTTAAAGTCTGCTAATGACCGGACTGTATCTTTAAATAGTGGTAAGATCACCTGTACAAGGTATTTCAGCTAATTGAGTAAATGGATCACCCTACCCTGTATATTTTCCAACAAAAGTGGTGTACGGACGGTAATTTGAATTTGCAGAGTATGTATTCTGCTAATGCCTGGTCTCTAGTCAATGGTTTTGGGATTTTCTAAACACTAGCTGATTAAATAATTGCACAAGCAGTGAAGGAACTTAAAGGGGGGAATTCGATTAGCCACAAAGTGTCCCTGTCTTCACTAATTTTTCCTCACTGGAAAATGAGCGGGTTTTCTACCATATCAAAAATGCATGGATATGTGCACCATAGGCATGAACAGATTTCAAATGTCAAAATAAAAATAACCAGCATAAATATTGCAGAGTCAGTATTACTTTATATAAAAACTATTTAATACAACATCAAAGTTAAAAACATCACACAATATACAACACTAAAGGTAATAAAAAATTGTTAAAAAACTATAATACTACTAGTGAATATAAATTAATATCTAAGGGTCATGGGTTCCTCCAAAAAGACAGGTAATCCTTATGTAAATAATAAGTTCTGTATCCTGCAGAAACATGATCACAGATAAAGTGCCCAAGCTTAGATCTCGTTTGAAACACTGTCAGAATGCATAATCCGTATGCTCTTAAGTGAATGGCCAGTTCACTCATACCCCATTCATACTGCACCAAAATCCCGGGTTTTTGCCGGGGCGAGCTCAAACGACCCGGGTCTTGGTGCAGTATGAATGGTACAAGTCAAAAATCCCGGGTCTAAAATCCCGGGTCTTTAACCCGGGATTTATCGAGGGGTAATTCCCGGGTCGGACCCGGGTTGCCTGCACTATGAATGGTGCAACCCGGGTTTTTCAACCCGGGTTGCACAGAAAACAAGCTGATTGGCTGTCTGCCTGTCTCTGGAGGATGATGTCATCGGTGGGAGCCCGTGGAAGATTCGAGAAGGAGTTTAGGAGAAATGGTGGATGACATCACCATTTTTCAGCCAATGAAAACTGCTCTGGTGATGACTCCCACAAATTGCCAGGGCACAGACTTGTGCAGTATGAATGTTGTCAACCCGGGAAATTCCCAGGTCCGAGGTGCAGTATGAATGGTGTTTCTGAGCTGGGACGCTCCGAGCCCCGGCAAAAACCCGGCTTGAAAAACCCGGGATATTGCCGGGGCTCAGTATGAAAGCGGTATTAATGGGATGCAAATCAATAGTACATGCAAATGTCACCATAAATCCTGATCTTATTTGTGCATCATATTGGACTCTGTCACAAAGTTGAAATGAAAAATCGTATTAAGAGAGACATTGGTAGTGATCTCACCCGATGAGGAGCAATAGCTGTTGGGGGAAAATCTCCCCTTCTTAATATCCACCCATGCAGATAGACAGCTAGAGATTTCTACCATAATTGCCGGCAATGTGCATGGCGGGATGTGCGCGCGCACCTTCAGTCAGCAAATGATTTCCCCTCAAAAACTCAGATTCTGTTAATTGAAGGTGAAGATTAGTTGAAATTTGTCCATTAAGATCTTCGGACAAGTAGCGAACAGAATGATTCATTTATGGCAATTGTTCTGCTTATTTGTACTCTGCAGATTGCAGGTGAGAAACCTGTTTCTACATTTGGTGGCCACCATAAATGTTGGCTCAGTACTCAGGTTCATTTTGGGACATAATCTAAAGAGAGGATATTTAAACACTCTCTTATATCAGTTTATATTCCCCACTGTGACTGGTTCCAACTGTTGTGTGTTAGAGAATTGTAACAGCAAGTAATTAGGAATGATTAAACCAACTAAGAGGTCTATTTATCTTTGTATGTTGGTGAGCGGTATTGAGAATCATTTTTTATTGCTGTGATACAAAATGTCCTTCTGCTGATATTTATGAAGCCAGGGCTCATTGGCAAGTCCTGGCGAACTCCCCCCTCCTAAACTAAAACCACCTTCACCGGCGGCTTAACACTGTAGACGAATGGAGGATCTGATCCGAGTGACTAGTGCGAGTGATCAATGCAATGGTACCCTGGCACTGAACGCAGAGGCACTTTTGAGGAGGTGATGGAGTTGATAAAAAGGTAAGCTAACTGCAAGCCCAATTCAGGAACCTGGTAGCTAGGTCATGCATGCACATATTTAAATAAAATATAAATTTAATTCTCCTTATCTTAATTTTATATAACCACTATGTCTTAATTTTAAACAATATGTACTAAATGTCCACTTATGACAAACAAGACTTATCACCCATCATTTACAAATCTGACATATATTTCCCCATACTGAAATCACTCGGGGGAATCACTTTTCACATTCGGGATTTCTAAACTGCAAACATTTGACAATACAGCATCAGTGATCGTTTTAAAACATAACACCACTCAAAACATAAAGATTAGGTGGTAGATTTGAGGTCATTAAAATAAAAAAGTTCACTTACCTTAGTTCCTCAATCCTCCAATCTGGCATGTCCAGTGATGTCTCTTAGGATCATAGCAGGAAACAGTCTCCTGAACATTGAAACTGTTTGAGAAATTCCAACTGTTTAAGGAAAGCCTGAATAGAGCAGGATACTTTTGTGAATAGTCTGTGACAAACAGGAGGGAGGATTCTCCTGCTTGGACCATTAGAGACATCTTGGGACCTGTCATATTGGAGCAAAGTAAGCTTTGTTATTTTATTTATCTCACCTAATGCGAGCCTAAACTACATTACTTTATTGTAAATAAACAACCTTTGTGCCAACACAGATACCACACTATTTTTTTTCGTGACAAGTCAATGGTAAGAAATAAAACCAGAATCTTAGTTATATGCTATTTTCTTTGCAAACCAATGTGATTTATATCTAGTCTGTGTAAATTACAATAATTACCAGTGTAATTTAATGTTTTAATTACTAAGGCCATGTTATTTTTATCCCAATTTGGTAAAGCAACTGGCGTATTATTGATCAACAAAAGAAGTTTTGATATACACCCAGAGACCAAAATCTCAAGGACACTCTATGCCCTATTGTACTTAGGGGCATATTCAATTGTTTGAATATCCCGCCACATTAAAACTATTACCGTTATTACGGTAATAGTAAGCTGGATTTCAGCTCGCTGCTCAGGGAGCTGCAAGCTGCAATCCAGCGAGAAAACTAACGTAATAATGGTTTTTACGCGCACTATTACCGTAACGGTAATAGTGTGTGGAACGCAAGATTTTTGGCGTTTCCGCCGACAATTGAATATGCCCCTTAGTGTCCATATACTAATTGCATGGAGCTGCAGAAATGTTTGTGCTTTATAAGTAATATGTACTAACAATATAATAATAATAATAATAATAATAATAATAATAATAATAATAATAAAATACCTATGCAGCAATAATGAAAAGAGGTTATATAGTAACAATGCATGTTTCCAGTAGTAATACAGAATTACATGAAAGTATATATGTAAGTGCACAATACTTTTTTTATTTATAGTGTATATTTTATGAAAACATTATGTAATGTCATGCCAGACATTCATACTTGTCAGTGGATGGATCTGTGTTAACACATAAGGTGCAACATTTCTGGGAAATCATTTACTGAGTCTATGGTGAAAAAGACTTTGCACTTTATATAAACAAGGTAATAGTTCTATGATCTGCAGCCTGCAAGCAATCATATAACAGGTTTTCTGCTTTTTACAAGTAGAAATACTGACATAAAATAAAATACAGGTTTTCATTTCCCTAGAGGTCCACCTCAAAAGCATACCACATGTTCCCCCTCATTACTCAGCTGCCAGTTTCCTCTATTTAAGTCAATAGGTTTAGATTTGTGGGCTTCTGAGGAGGAAGGTGGTTTTAAGACTTGGATAACAACATAGAGCAAAACTAACCTTAAGATCCTAATATGGACCTAGAAAATAACCAATGAGAAACCTAGATTTTAACGCAATAAGACAATAAATAAATTAAAAGGGATCAGCATCACTATGCTATATTCCTGCTAATCTTAGCCATTTTACAGCATTATAATGTTCTGCTCCAACTTTTCCACCTTTTTAATTGCAATAACTTGGGCTGAGCAAATTAATTAGTGCTAAAATGAAAATTTAACTGGACGCCTATTTCCAAATTGGAAAAGTGAATGCAATGTTTAGTGTTAATCATTATGATGGCAACAGAATGCTTGAATTTCTCTACATTAAAAATAAATAAATTATCTTTATTTCTGAGACCAGGGGAAGAAATTCCTTTGCTAGAGGAAATGCATTATTTCTGAGGTATATATCTAAAGCAATAAGCCTTTGTTGAGGAAATCTTTTGTATATCTTGGTGTAAGAAAATGCCTCGTTTGGGGTTTTGTAACTTTCCTTGGGAATGTGTATGCTGCAACTCATGCTAATCTCATGTTAATAGACTTTTTGATTTGTGAGGGTCCAACACCTGAAGGCACAGCAAGGTTTAATTAGACTTGCTACTAGATTTCCTGTCTCTAAAACAAGGAAATCACAGCAAGTTTTAGGATATCACAGATAAGTGTAAATATTGCTAGCTTTACATTGCATGTAAATTCATGTTTGGGTAAACAAATTGCATCCTGATTTTAAAAATAGCTCAAACCTCAGGGGGCTGACTTACCCAGTGAGGCTGTGTTCAAATCTGTATAAAAAGTACTGTCTTGTATTAAAAATTGTTCTTCTTGCTTCCCTGGTACCTTCAATCAGATGAGCAAATAAACATCACTTGCTTCAAAGACCTGCTTGGAAAGTTCTCTATCCCAGAGACCTACAGATTAGACCCAAAATCGAATCCGTTCCCAGCTGTTTCTGAGGTTTGGACCCAGCATCCAGTACTATCGCTCTGCCTGCTACCTAGCAGCTCTGGCCAGTGTGATAAGCCAGGGTGGATCCATCCACAGAAACCCTGATCCATAGGAAGAGGTCAGGAGTACCAGCCCAGGTACACCAGCAATGGGGTACACTCACAACATCAGTTACCCAGAAGAAACCCGGTACTGGATGCCTGTAAGGAGTCCAGTGGTGGCAGCATTTGTAAGCCCCTCTTACTGTGGTTAGAGGGCGCATTTGAGATAACAAAAGGGAACGGTGGCAAAGTCGGTTCCCAGCAACAACAGACTGGGTGGCATAGGCGGTCCATCATGTCACAGGTGGAATTCCATAAAAGAGGAAGAAGTAGAAAGTGAAGGTAAGCTGCCCGCAAAATAGAGGCAAATTAACTCTATGTTCTAAACATAGCTCACCCTTGTTACCTCCATTTTACCACTACTTTTTGGTTGTAAACTGGAATAAAAGTTGTGTCTTTTTAACAGAAAATTAAGTTAATTTATTTAAACTTTAACTACAATTTACCTTAATCTGTTTTTCCCATTTTGTTATACATTTCACATTTCAGTATACATTTTGTACATTTGTCCAAATAAGAGCATTATCTGTACTGATAGGTCATGCTTCTAATAGATAATTTGTGTGTCTGGAAGTAAGGTGCGGGCTCACATACACACTGGCTGCTTTTTCATGTAATACAAAATACTTGATAGATTTATTTTTACACTGAAATTTATAGTTAATCTAGGACATGCCCTTTCCCAAATATAAATCTGTCCACCAATTTTAAATTTACATAACACAATGCAACATAGTTTTACCAAGGTGCAAATACATTTAATAGAAAGCATCACTTAGCCACCATTTTAGCTATGGCATTAAAGGAAACTGTGGGGTGCATACGTCCCCCCCTCTCCTCTCCTGAGAACCAATCAGCAATAAGAATGTTAAATAGCTTCATTCGCATGCAAATATGAGGGTTGCCAGTTTTGCACAAAAGGCGCTAAAGGCTCTTGTCCAGGCAATAGAGTGGGGCAGAAACATTTTTGTGCAATGCCAAAAGAATGGCTGCCTATGTGTCGACCAAAAGAAGCTTATTAGTCAAACTGTGTTCTAGGTGCTCCATAGTCCAGAAAATTACAGAAAATTTGGGATGTTGATTAAATGTAGACCACATGACAAATAACATTGGCTTTGTGTCAGAGAGAGGCCCTGGGAAGATCTGAAAATCTGAGAACAGAAACCAGGAGATCTGTCACACAGCAGTATTAGATAAGTGCCACTCTGTTCATTACACCTTTTATATTGCTTAACTGAGATATTTGACCAGTAAGGTGAAGAATCTACAATAAGAACAAAGAGGGAAATAGTCCTGAGAAGTTGAGATAGCAGATATCTATTCTGTTTGCCTGAAAAACTGCTTTTGGACGAAAATACCATTGAACCCTGAATGGTTAGAGATAGTATGGGTTGCCTGACGCGAAGGAAAAGAGTTATAGAGACTGATAATATGCATATATACATATATATATATATATATATACACACATATACACACATATATACATATTAGAGATGCTCACTGACCCCCGTGCTTTGGTTTTGGTTTTGGATCTGGATTACCTTCGTGTTTTCGTTTTGCCAAAACCGCCCTTGCGTGTTTTGGTTTTGTTTCGTTACTTTTTAAAAAATTCAATTTTTTGGGCTAAAATAACATAATTTAGGTATTATTTTGTACCTACATTATTATTAACCTCACTAACACTAATTTCCAGTCATTTCCATTCAATTTTGACCATCTCACAGGTCACAATATGCTTTTCATACACTTTCAGCCAAATACTGCAGCGATCTGGCTGGATGGTAAGCGACAGAGCAATGACTCAAACACACGGCAGTTCCTACCACATCTACCATACCTCTTGGATAAGTGAGGTAAGTCTACAGCTAATACATGGCAATGAGCGCTGACCCCCCTCGGGATGCGTGCTTTTATCAGACCCACACCAATCCAGGGTGCCAAACAATGCACTAAGAAGAGCCATTGAAATTCATAGCAAAAAGTCAGTTCATCAGTGAGCTTTGAATCAGCCCCAATTCCCACAAACTTATAATCTAGTTAGGTACCTTTTATGTAAAGTGCTGATTACAAACACAACAAAACACATGTGGGAGAATGTGGCCTCTAAGAGGCTGACTACTAGACACAAAGACATTGCATGGATGGCTATCCAGGGATGTCTGCCTCTCAGGACATTCATGCACTCCCGGAACCTGTGCCAATATGTCCACTGCCCCTTCTGCATCAACAGAAGGGAAACGGCACAGCTTTTTTTTGGGACCTCCCCACTGCACAGGCACTGTTGGATGCCTTGGAACATGAACATAAGGACAGTGTGCCCAGAACTTGCCTTTCATACCATTCGGTATTTTATGGATTGTTTCCTGGGACCCACATCATTGGGACAATCCAGGAGGCCTGGACCCTAATGAACTGTTTTAAGGACGCTATTTGGCTTGCCAGGAATCGCCTCATCTTGAAAAGGGAGAAGATGACCATCCAGGACTGTCGCAGGCTGATCCACAGCCTACTAAGAGACTATAACACCATTGACAGTCCTGCGTAAGAGGAAGATGATTAATTTTCTGTCTCCCTCTTCTCCTTCTCCCCCTATGTGTCTTGTTTATTCAATGTAACACTGTTGAATTTGCCTGCAAATTCTACAGACAAGACTGCCTGTCTTCCTCTTCATCTTTGACTGTAAGAAATGGAGCACTTGTCTTTGGGTGTATATTACACCCTACACTTATAGTTAAATATAAAAAGAAGCAGCCTGCAAAGTCTATTTTATAAATAGAAATGCCCAAAGCAGATGTTCTGTTTGGGTCTAAATTATTCCCATAGATTAAAATTGAAATAGAAAAAGAAGCAGCCTGCAAAAACTGTACAATAAAACAGAAATGCCTAAAGCAGATGTTCTGTTTGGGTCTAGATTATTCCCATAGATTAAAATTGAAATAGAAAAAGAAGCAGCCTGCAAGGACTGTACAATAAAATAGAAATGCCTAAAGCAGATGTTCTGTTTGGGTCTAGATGATTCCCATACATTAAAATTGAAATAGAAAAAGAAGCAGCCTGCAAAGACTGTACAATAAAATAGAAATGCCCAAAGCAGATGTTCTGTTTGGGTCTAGATGATTTCCATAGATTAAAATTGAAATAGAAAAAGAAGCAGCCTGCAAAAACTGTACAATAAAATAGAAATGCCCAAAGCGGATGTTCTGTTTGGGTTTAGATGATTCCCATATATTAAAATTGAAATAGAAAAAGAAGCAGCCTGCAAGTACTGTTTTATAAATAGAAATGCCCAAAGCAGATTTTCTGTTTGGGTGTATATTATTCCCAAACCTTATTAGTGCAAAATAATGAAAAATACTGTTTAATCCCTGCTAGTCCCTCCTTAATTCTACAGCTACACACACCAATCCAGGGTGGCAGGCAATGGTCTAAAAAGAGCTATTGAAATTCATAGCAGAAAAGGCAATTGGGTTTCTGTCTGTATTTTACACCCTACACTTATAGTTAAATAGCAAAAGAAGCAGCCTGCAATGACTGTTTTATAAATAGAAATGCCCAAAGCAGCTTTTCTGTTTGGGTCTAGATTACACCCTACACTTATCCTCCACCATCCTTTGCACGTTAATAGTAGGAATGGATGGCGTTATGGGCAAGGTCACACATTTTTTGGTAAAATCTTTCAAACCAGCCGAGATGTCAAACTGTTGTGGTCTGCCACCTGCGTCATCCCTGCTTCTCTTTGGAAAGTGCAATTTGGTGCCAGAACCTCACGTGCCAGAACTGCTGCCACTGGTACCACACTGCTGCCACTGGTGCAGGACTTACACAAACAACCTCATCCTCATCAACATCCTCATTAGCACCCTCGTCAGATACACAAATATCCCCCTCATCCTCTTCTAATTCCAAAGTGTCATCCTCACTTGGTGTATCACTGGCTGCACTCGGGCTGTTCAGGCACACATCAGCAGAAAAGCTGAAAGGGTCCTTCTTTATGGGTACACTATCAGAATGGTCATGATTACACATACCACTCGTGGATGGACTCTCCTCAGAGATTGGTGTCATTTCTGATTCTGAGCATACATTTTCCTCTAATGCCTTACTGTTTTCTTCCAGCTCTGCTTTTACACGTAAAAATATTTGGACACCAGTTTTGCAGTCAGAATGACAAGATCTTGCTTGGTCATGACTGACCTTGCAAGAAAATGCCTCAGTGACAGTTGCAGAACTAGCACTCATAGAGAAAGGGGAAGGCCTCCTTCTTGATTTGCCACTGTGTGTGTAGAATGGCATGTTGGCAATTTTATTTTTTCTGCAGATAACTGCCTGGATTACAGGTCTTTTTTTCTTGATCCTGACTGGAGCCAGCAGCTGCTTGGTGCTCCTGGTCTTCTGTGTACTGCTGTGAATCCATTTTGATAACACCGTACAATGTGACAGTAGATTTAGAAGACCAAGACTGCCAGCCGTATTATTTGTATTTCAGCAATGACAATTAGCAATGGAGCTCTCCTGAATGTCACTGGAGACTTTGAAGAACACTGCTACCCCTATTCTTTCTTTTCTACCTATGACGATGCCCAACTGCACTAGAGACTGCCAAGAACCGTGCTACCCCTTCTGTGTCCCTCTGTTAACTGGCGCTGGATCTCCGTGGAGGGTGGTACTTATAGAATCCAAAACTCATGAGATCCGACGATGTAACAATGACGTTTTGCCTCGTTTTCAATTCTGAGGGCGCGATCTGCTAAGTTCGGGTGTGTTCGGTTCTCGGGGAACCAAGCCTGAGCATCTCTACTGGAAATACTCTATTATAATGTCCATGTATTTGAATATTTGGGGATTGAAACTGCTTCTTGTGATTCACACAATGATAGTGATGATCGATATACGTTAAGTACAGTATGTCCGGATGAGATCACCATAAAACAAATCTACCAACTCTTTTACCTCAAATTATGATGAAAAGAAACATGTCAACAATTGAAAATAAACATGTCAACAATTCAAAGAATGCTTACAATACTGGGATGAAAGTATGGACAAGGTATTTGTTTCATTATCATTATTATTATATCATGGTATGAGGGAAAAAGGATGTATTGTGTCTTGCCATGTTTCCCATTAACATTGCAATATCTGTCACAGAGATCTGCATGTCAATTAAATAACTAATCTGTTTAACTGCACACTGCACTTTGGGAGATGGTATTTTACAGTGATACTTATTTCTACTAGAAGATTTTGTCCTGTTTGCTCATCCCGCTGCTCAGGGGCTGGCTGGGCTGGGAGGCAGGGGGGAATCTTCCCCCTGGGACAGTCTCATAGTGTGCTACCTTGGGCTGGGTCACTGGGCCACCTGCATTTTTTGTCTTTAAAATGTTCCTAATATACTGCTGATTCGAGTCTTGCCCTCCAGGCTAAAATTTGCCATCCCTCCCCTGCCGCTACTCTGCCGCTAAGAGTTGCCAAGTCTCTTTCTAGCAGCAGCTGATTATTCCTTTCAGTAATGTTTTGCACCTCTAAGGTATATTCCTTTTTTTAATATTGTAGCATCATGCCAGTGCTTATTAATTTATGGTGGGGTTATGGGATTATTAATTTAATGCTGGGGTAGTTTCTGAGCTATTAATTGAATGTGGGGCCAAGTTTGGGGAGAAGGAGGTCTATTTATTAAATATGAATACTAATAATTTAATATTAGTTCTGTTTGGAAGGAGGTAGGTTAATTTATTAACTGTAAATACTATTAATTTAATGTTGGGGCTAGTTGGGTAGCAAAAAGGTCTACTCATGAAATTTAATTGTCAGTAATTTAATGCTGGAGCTGTTTGCACAGAGGGAGCCTAGTAATTAATCATGAGCGCTATTGATTTGGGGCTGGGTCAAGGAGGCCTAGATTTTTCACTGATTGTAAGACTTTCCATAGGTCATGTAACTGTCCTTTTTCAAAACAGGCCCCCCACTTTCCTGGACCCAGAAACTGAATGCAAAAGACACGAGCAGCAGCAGTGGGTAGTAATAGCTGTAAGAACAGGTACGATAGAGCAAGACAGTCTATTAACTGTCTTGATTTTGCAGGACTGTCCAGTTCAGTCCAGACTTGGTCCCAACTGCAAGGACAATTAAGAGGTATGTCTAGCTTCACACTGATTCACTACTTGTGAAGGAGGAAACTATGTTCACCTTACAGTAGTGTACACAGCATTGTTTGTATTTGAAGAGGATGGGAAGGAATGGAAAATGGGCAAGCAAGGTCTAAATTATAGCCAGACCCCTTACATGCTTGTCATGCCCACTTTAGTGTGGCATGGAAGCCCCACCATCCTGCATTTGCCCCTGATTCATTTGTATGCGACCTAATATAGGGATTCTCACTGTTTAGAGTTAAGTCCACTCTATTAGCAGGATCGCCTTGACTGGTGGGTTGCTTTCCATATACTCCTGTATTTTATGTACAAATAGAGAAACAGCTTTTTTATTGCTACACAGCAGTGTGCTGGGGGATTTTTTTCTGTGTAAACCACAACTAACAGTCATGGAATTTAAATGGAAGATGCTGTTAATAAGGAATGGTACATGAATGTGTATACTGAAAAGTTCAGCCTTATTCCACTCCAAGATGACTGTATTGCGAAAAATCAAAAATCCCAAGCTGGAATCTCCCTTAGCATAGATAATGATCAAATTGTGCACATATAGGGCCTTATTCATTAAGGAAATCAAAGCAAAAAAAAAAAAAAAAAAGAGTAACTTTGCACCTTAGCAAAACCATATTGCATTGGAGGAGGAGGAAAATTTAAAATGTGGGGACAGATTTATAGTTGGGGAAGGGCATGTCCTATATCAACTTTAAATTTCAGTGTAAAAAAAATCTATAAAGTATTTGTGTGCTACATAAAAACAGTAAGTATTTCCCTTATGTGCAAAATAATAAACGAATATGCACCCCTTGCATTGTAACATGGTTTGTCCAGGAGAAAACTTACTCTTTTTTTGCCTTACTTTCCTTAATGAATTAGGATCACTGTATTTAAATATAGTGGCAGTGGGGGGCGTGGCCTGGCTGTCAAGATGGCCGGTTGAATTATCTAAGTGCTCTGCCTCTATACAACTTTTGTCAACTTGGATCTTGAGTTCTGCTGACTAGGCGTGTCCCTGCATAGCACCATTGGAAGGAGGTAACACCACTGCCTCTTTAACTCATTCCATTTTTGTGTTTACTGCCCTTGGAGACCCGTAATATCTCCCACCATGTCATCCCGCTAATTTGGCGTGAAAACTCCTGTCGGCCCTGGGTGAGCTGTTCCTGACTAGGACCGATACCTATACCGCCATCCACCCCCCCACAACACTTGTTTGCATCTGTCTTAATCACCAGACAATAACATTGGAGTACAGAGCTGATGCTTACCTGTGGACCCCCTGCCTGTCTTGTCTGCCGGACGACGGGGTGAAGCTGTACGAGTGGCTGTGGCTCTCTGCTGCGCACCTGCGTTTGTTCCAGCTCCTGTCTGTGGCCGGGTGTGGAGAGCACTGGAAATCGTTCCCTCTCCGGTATATGTGGCTCAGCATCAGACTTATTTCCCGTGCTACGTGGTGCTCCTGTGGACGGATCTCTGTGATACATGGCCGCCTTGAAGGGAGCGCGCATGTGAGTTGCTGAAGTCTCTTGAAAACCTCTACTACGCTGCTGATCAAACCAATTTCTGTAAACTATATCCCTAGGCTACTAAAATATTCTCCATAATAACTTTTACAACGACAAAACTAATGTGGTGGATTGGCCAGGACACCATAATTACAGTACATGCTTACCATCAGCTCTGGTTATTATTAACCCCTGTGCTGTCCTGAATTTCTATAATTAGATCTGCAGGGCTCAGACCTGCACCCCTGATATACAAACTGCAAAAGGACAGGGACTCTAGGCCGTTCATCTGAACAACTTAAAGAGAGGAATTGGAAAAAAAAAAAGAAAGAAAGAAAATAGAAGGAAGGGGAAGATAAAGGGAAAAAACCCCCACAAAACTCCCCCAAAAAATAAATAAATATATATATTTCAATTCACCTGCCTCAATAAACAGGTTCCTAATCGCGGGGATCCATTGGTCACTAGCTGTGTGGCCACTTATCTCACCTAAACTGCAGAGGGTGTTAACTAACCCTGAGTGTCAGTTGGCCCCCGAACTGCTCCTACAGTCTCCTTGTATGTTGATATTACATTGAACATGACAGCTCCTTCTGAATGTGCTGGTCTTGTTCTGCCTGCAGCCTATGTTTGTTTGTGGGCACCTCTGAGGTTCACTGTCTTTCTCCAGTGCCGCACACCTGTCCTGTAAGCAAGATACATACCAATCAAGCAAACAGATTTAGTCATCTGTCTTTCTCCAGATTTTTCTGTAGACCTGGAAGGCAGTGGGTTCCCCGCTGTAGCTGTTAATTCAACTCTTTTGTCAGAGTTATCAATTTGATTGAACAGACCAAATTGCTTATAACATCTTTTGCTTGGGACTCTGCTGCCACCCTGTGGCCAGCTCCTAAAATGGCGTCCTTTTGATACCTTTTCTATAGCTCCAAGTCCTATAAACCCGAAGAAAGACAAGTAAATGTAAATCTTCCTTTCTTATTTACGGCTATTTGAAAAATCATAATGTGATACCTCTCTTGGTCTGGTGCGTGGAACATCTTCTGTATGCCTATCTGGTTGTGTATGCTCCTGATCTCTTCTTGCTTCTTATGAGAATGCCCAAAAATAAGAAATCAGTCTCTCAATCGCTTGTTCAATACCTCACCCCAAGCCATAATGCTTCGCCCAGACAAACGTCCTCATCATCTCTACATGGTAGTGATTCTGAAATGGACGCTCTGGGTGAAGACCCTTCAGCTCATTCCACTAAAGCGGATATTGTTGCCCTTCTCTCCGAAGTGAGAAACATTAAACAGGTCATTAAAGATGAAGTGACTAAAGCAATGTCCAACCTCTCTTCTGAGGTGGCTGAAATTGGCAATAGGGTTGATACCTTGGAGCGGTCTCATGATGAAATTGTCCAATACCATAAATCCTCGGAACAGAAATTTGCTTCTATCCGAGACAGTCTTCAGGTCCTCACTGATAAACAAGAAGACGCAGAGAACCGAGGTAGACAAAATAATATCAGATTTCGTAATATTCCAGAGTCTGTGGAGGGGTCACAACTAGAGGACTATCTTTTCCGATTATTTTGTATGCTGGTCCCCTCTATCTTTGACGACCTATTCCTGCTAGACAGAGCCCATAGGGCGCTTCGTCCTCGCTCACAAGATATTGACTTTCCGAGAGATGTCATTCTTCGCTTACACTACTAGAAAGCAAAAGAACAAATTCTTAGAGATGCTAGAAGGCGCCAGGAGATTCTCATGGATGGAGTTAAATTTATGCTGTTCCAAGATCTAGCGCCCTCTACATTGACCAAATGGAGAGAGATGAAAGCTGTGACTCGATCTCTTAGAGACCACAACATAAAATACAAATGGGGCTTCCCGTTTACTCTCCTAGTCCAGAGAGAGGGTAGAGTGCTGTCCGCTAAATCTATGAAGCTGTATCTTTACTTAAGAAACTGAACCTTCCTGTACCGGATCTGTCCTCTGTGCACGGCGCTACTCCTCTGCCACAGAGAGCTCCAAGACAAACCTGGCACACCGTTTCCTCCAAGAAGGCTAACCCTCCAACCACATGAACGCTTATCACCTATCAAAATTGGGCTCTACCTATCCCTAATTGGGTTTCCTGTTCCTGTTAATTCTCGACGATTGTTCTTTGAGTACTCATAACTCCAGGACTGTTTCGTTTGTACCTGTTATGTTTGCTTGTGTGCCCTTTCCTCGTCCTATTTTTTTTCAGGTTTATCAAACATCCTGGATTCCTGCAAGTCTTCATCAAGACTACCCACTACATCGCTCTCTGTTTTGGACCCAGAATTTTCCAGGACTCTCCCTCAAATGCTGTTTTTACATATTCATCTATAGATAAGTCTAATATTTTAGAATGCTTGCTTGTTTTTTTTTTCTTTTTCACAAACACCATGCACCACAGACACATGGTTGGGTATTGAGTATTAACACAAATTACATTGGTGTTCCACTATGTTATTGCATTACTATTTTGTCTATTTTTTACTTTGGTCCTCCCAAGCACCATAGACCTGTAAGGTTTTCACACTTCTGTAATCCATCTGGCGTATGCCAGAGCCACATTACCCCCCTCTGGTCATTAGGACCAGCCTCGGACACTCCTGGCTATTATGCCGTCTTCTATCCTGTGTCCATCCTCTCGGGCTATTCATTTCTGTGACCCTAGCCCTCATTTCCTTACCTGTTTCTATTCTTTCCTGACCCTGTTTCACCCCTTCTCTTGAGGCCGTCGCGTTGGGTTCCCGGTGGCTTAAACATCATTAATTTCTCTCTTTAAGCTTTAGCAATTTACTTCCACACTTATGGCTATCAAAATTATAACACTTAATGTTAAGGGGCTGAACTGTCCAAGGAAGAGGTCTACTCTGTTTCATACTATCAGACTTTTGAAGGGCGACATAGTGTTTTTGCAAGAGGCCAACTTTTCTGGCCCCTGCCATCCTGAACTCAAATCCAGATTCTATCCTTGCTCTTTTCATGCTTGCGATCCTGTTAAAAAGAAATAGGGGGTTGCTATTCTTATAGCAAAACATCTCACATTCACAGTCTCTAAAGAAATTAGGGATCCAGAGGGGCGTTATATTCTCCTAACAAGTGACCTTAATAACATCCCTTACACATTCCTAAATATTTATGCTCCTAACACGTACCAAGCTCAATTTTTCCGTTCTATAAGTGACCTTCTCTCACTGCACCGGGCAGGTAGGGTAATCCTGGCAGGGGACTTTTAAACTACTCTGGACAACCATCTGGACAGATCCTCACTTCCCCCCCCAATCAACCCGCATTACCATTGATACTAACTCTAAGGCCCTGAGATCTTTTCTGTCCCAACATCTTTTATTTGATGCATGGAGGGTCAAGGAACCTACCGCAAAAAAATTTACTTTCTTTTCACTGGTTCACGGCATACACACGCACCTTGACATGGTCTTCCTGTGCGTGGATTTAGCCCAACAAATACTTGACGTGGATATTCTCCCTAGCACGTGGTCGGACCATGGCCCGGCGACGATGGATGTTATGGGTTCTCAGATGGGACAGAAGCAGTTTCTGTGGTGCCTTAATGATAGGGTTCTACTCAACCCCCTTCTCAAATCACAAATAGATACAGAAATCCACCAATATTATGAGACAAATATTGACCCCTCTATATCCCCATGCTCCTCTGGGACGCCCATAAGGCTGTAATCCGGTGTAGTTTGATTCGAGCAGCGGTGTATGCCAAAAAAAAAAGGACCCAGAAATTCCTGGAGGTTACCAGACGTGTAGCCAGCCTTGATAGAATCCATAAAACCTCGGGCCCGTCCGAGGATTATACTAAACTTGTAGCAGCTAGGGGAGAGCTAAATCTTCTGCCTTCCACCAAAGCAGAGAATTCTCTTAAAAGCTTAAATTAATCCTTTTATGAAAAAGGTGATAAAGCAGATAGATTACTGGGATCTAGGCTAAGATCTAAACTTTCCCAAAACAATGAACCCCACATAAAAACTCATTCAGTGGGTAGTACTCAAGATCCAAATCAAATAACAGAGGAGTTTAAAAAATTCTATAGCAAACTCTAGAACATCTCATTAACACATGACCCCTCTTTAACTCCAACGGAGGTCTCTAGGCATTTCCTCTCCCAATGTCACTAGACTTCTACCTGAGGCATTTCACTAGACTGCCTAGACTTCTACCTGAGGCAATCCAACAATTGGGGGCTGACTTTACAATACAAGAAATGTCTATTGTTATCAAAAACTTTAAATCTAATAAAGCACCAGGGGCCTGATTCATCAAGGATCTTAAATGAAGAGGATCCTTATTTCAGCCTCCTGGACAAAACCATGTTACATTGCAAAGGGTGCAAATGAGTGTTCTATTTTGCACATAAGTTAAATACTGCCTGTTTTTTCATGTAGCACATACATATCAACTTTAAATTTCAGTGTACAAATAAGCTATCAAGTATTTGTGTACTACATGAAAAAACAGGCAGTATTTAACTTATGTGCAAAACAGAACACTCATTTGCACTCCTTGCAATGTAACATGGTTTTGTCCAAGAGACTGAAATAAGAATCCTCTTCATTTAAGATCCTTAATAAATCAGGCCCCAGGTCCTGATGGTTTTACAGCTACTTATTATAAAATCTATAATAAGCTTCTTTCGCCTTATCTTGCTGACGTTTTTAACAGTGTATTAAAGGGTGGCTCATTTTCAAAGGAAGCTCTTAAGGCACGTATCATTGTCATCCCAAAAGAGGGCAAGGACCCGTCGGATTGTGCCAATTACAGACCCATTTCAGCCTTGAACACAACATTAAGATATACGCGAAAATCCTTGCTGATCGTCTTAACGCGGTACTACCTCTTCTGATACATAATGATCAGGTGGGTTTCATATCAGGCCGACAGCCTTGTGATAACACCAGGAGAACCATTAGTCTCATTCACTACATTAATTCTACCAAAACCCCGGCTGTAGTGCTTTCTCTGGACGCAGGAAAAGTCTTCGACCGAATCAGTTGGCCCTTTATGTAGGAGACCCTCAGGACATTTAGCTTTGAAGGAACCTTTCTCCAAGGTGTCCAAGCTTTATACTCAAAGCCCTCTGCTAGGATTTCAGTAAATGGGGTGATTTCCCCCCGATCTCAATCACCAATGGCACTCGTCAAGGGTGCCCTCTCTCCCCTCTGATCTTTGCCCTTGTGATTGAACCCCTGGCGGCCATGGTTTGATTTTTCCCAGATATCAAGGGAGTTAGGGTCGGTTCCGAGGAACATAAACTTAGTTTATAGCGGGCGACATCCTTGTTACATTAACCTCTCCCTACACCTCGCTTCCAAATCTGTTTTCCACCCTTACAGCTTACGGCTTGACCTCTGGTTATAAAATTATTCTATCCAAAATGGAATCCCTGGCTCTCCATGTGTCATCTTCCACCTTGGGTCTTCTTAAAAGTAATTTTAACTTTTCCTGGTGGCATAAAAAAACTAAAATATTACTGCCCAATATGAATCTTTATACGCAGAAAACTTCCCATCCATAATTAAAACAATTAAACTAGATCTGCTTAGATGGCAAAAACTAATTATTTCCTGGCTGGGTCGAATAGTTGTTCTTAAGATGAATATTCTTCCCCGCTTGCTTTATCTTTTCCAGACCCTGTCGGTGCAGGTACCTAGATCTATTCTATCTCAACAACATTGTTGGTTCTCTCAATTCGTGTGGCAGCATAACCCCCCACGCACTAGTTTCACTACTTTACGTAGAGCAACGGTTAGCAGTGGCAGGGGTTTCCCAGACATCCGCTTATATTATATGGCTTCCCACATGAGGCAAGCTGTGGCATGGTTCACAAAGCACCAGGGTCCCTGATGGATTGGCCTGGAGGTCTCCTGCTGCCGTGTATCAACCTTAAGCTCAGCTCTGGGGGTCCCAATGGGCGCCAGATCTTTCTGGTTGAAATCTCACCCTATTGCCCTCTTCACATGTCAAATCTGGAATTATTGCAAACTCCACTTCGAGCTCACTTCCACTCATTCCCCTATGACGCCTCTCTGGAACAATCCCACTTTTACTTCAGGAAAATGTCCTTCTCGTTTCAAGGCCTGGCAAGACTGAGATATCAGGATGGTGGGGGACGTTTTACAAGCAAACCAATGTATTTCTTTACCGTTGATGCGAGGGAAATTTGAGTTCCCTAATGTAAGCCCGTTTGCATTTCTCCAAGTAAAGCACTATTTTGACTCTTTCCCTAAACTTGATATAACAAGACCTTTAACTTCCCTGGAATCCCTATGTGTATATTTGACCATACAAAGGGGGATTATTTCCACACTTTATGGCCTCCTGGTCTCCTACAAATAAACCAATTCTCCCATTCATGAGCTCAGGGGGGAAGCTAACTTGGGTGGACCACCTGACGAGGACGCTTGAGCGACAATTAGAGAGAGAGTCTCTAAAACATCCATTTCATCTTTAGTCAAGGAAAATGCATATAAAATTTATTATCATTGGTACCTGGTCCCCACTAGACTGAAAAGAATATATGGTTCCACCTCTGACTTATGCTGGAGAGATTGTGAGGAAAGGGGTCCGTTCTCCACGTCTGGTGGTCCTGCCCATGTATTGCCTTTTTCTGGAATGATGTTGTCACTTTAATTAGTGATGTTACTTCCGTCCAGGTCTCCAAATGTCCTTGGTCGTTTCTCCTAGGCTACCCTATCGAGGTCCTGGATAAATGTGTAGACAAATTGTCTGTTCAGATCCTCAATGCTGCCAGATGTCTAGTTTCAAAGCATTGAAAAAACCCTGATCCCCCCTCTAGACAACAACTATTTAATAAAATTTGGTACCTGGCATCTATGGAAAAAAATTATGCATATCTAAATAAGAAAAAAACTCATATATTCTCTCAAATCAGGGGCGATTGGTTCATTTACAATGGTGCCTCTGGGCTCACACACTCACTGACCTTCCTCAGAGTGTCTCTACCCTTTTCTTATAAATGGTATTTTGTAGATAATATGCCACATTATCATTCGGCCCCTGGGGCCCCAGTTTCGGCCTCACCATTTACCTCCCCCTAACCCCCCTCTTCTTCATTCTACTTCTTTTCTTCCCCTTTATACAAAGCGTCACATTCACACTCCCTGTCTGGGTCTATTCACAGTTCTGTGTTACTATTGCTACTACACTTGTAAATCCCAGGCCATCACTTTAATTATACTTGGTCACCTCAACTTGCCTTTATCATTAGATATCATTTGTCTATTGTATCTCTTGACCTTGTTGATTGTCATTACTTTTGTGACGAACTTTAATAAATAAAGTCTTTAAAAAATATTTATATATAGTGGCAGTGAAGAAGGCCCTGTACCATAAGATCTGGATGAAGAGAAAACCGGTAAGGTAGACCTACTGTCATCCCTAGGACTTCAGAGTACCACGTCCTGTGTGGCCAATTTGGAGCCACCAGAATGGCAACTGTTCTCTTTTTAGTTTCTTGAGCACTCGTGGGAGCATTATAATTGGAGGAAATAGGTATAACAAATGAAACTGCCATAGGATCATCATAGCATCCCTGGACTTTGTACAGAAAAGAGGGAGATCAGGTGAGACACCATTAGATCTCTCTCTGCCTGACCCCAACGTTGAACCAGCAGAGCAAAGACCTATCCATGAAGGGACCATTGTCCCGGGCGGATCCTGTTGCATCTGAGGTAATTGGCCTCCCAGCTCTCCATACCAGGATGAATATGGCTGAGAAAACTGGAACATAGCATTCTACCCAGGACATGATCCATGCTGTCTCCTGCATTGCCATGGCACAGTGTATTCCACCGTGATGGGTTAGGTAAGCTACCAAAGTTGCATTGTCCGATTGGAATTGATTGAATCGTTGTAGTACAAACAGCAGAAATAATCGCTGATTCTATGGGATCAGAAACACCCTTATTGGATATATAGAGGTATGTATCACAACATATGTGGATAACCATATACAATAGACCGCTAGCTAGAGTCCCAATAGCGTGGATATGATGATGAAGGTGTGGCCACACCAAATAAACAAAATACTTGTAATTCCAAGTGGTTTCATATACTCCACTAAATGAGACGCTACGAAATTTCCTCAAAAGTAAAAATAGATGATAATGAATAGAAATCGATATTACCGTTCATCCATGAACTCTTCAGTAAGGTTCACATATGGCTCACTCTCTTATAGGGGTCTATTTATGACCCTTCATTTTTTTGACTTGATACTTTTCAATCCTTATCTCCTTGATAAGGATTGAAAAGTAACGGCTATGTATTAAAAAACTTTTCAGGGACAGCAGTGCCGATAACCTGCTGTCCCTGAGAAGTGACTCACCTGATCATCGCAGTCTTTTCTCATTTTTCAAGGCTGCGATGCTCTTTTTTTTTTTTTTTTCTTATTTTGTTAGTGCGCATGCACCGACAGAATAGTTGGTGCATGCGCAGTAACATCCTTGCTGGCAAACTGCAGGATGATTGACAGTAAGGGATCACATGATCCCTATACACATGCGCTGTCCAGCTCTGCTCTTCAGAGCAGAGCTGGACAGCGCGAAAGTTTTCAGATATGTTAATGTACGCCAGCTTTAGATGGCGTACATTAACATGTAAAAAAAAGAGAAAATTTTCTCTAGTTAGCCTTTAATACATAGCGGTTCTGAGCACTTCCCATTCACTGTTATGGGGAGTGCTCAGAAAAATGATAGGAAGTGCAAAGCAGCAGATACCTGAGATATCTGCTGCAATGCTTCAATAGTACATAGTGATTCACGGAAACCCCCGAAAACTGTTGTTTTCGGGTGTTTACCACAGGAAAAATGCCCCATAGTATGAAAGGCAATGCTGTACAGACCTTGGTTTGTAATATCATCCCATGAGATGGTCTGGAAGATGTAGAAATCCTTGAAAACAGCGTATTCCGTTTGGTCTGTTGAAAAACAGAAATCTGAGAGCCTGCAGCTCCGGCAGGAGCGCTTGTATTTTCCTTAATCAGATCCGTGTGAACCGAAGCGTTTGCAAACTTGGAAACAAACGGCAGGAAAGTGTGATGATGGAAGCGGTATCGTAGAATCCAGAAAGGTGTAAGAAGAGCGGTAGGCTGGCATGGAATCAGATGAAGGGCTCAGTGTGTCCTCTCTCTACCTGACGCATTTCATCACCTGCGGGTGATTTCATCAGAGGTTGTTTAATTGCTGTCATGCGGGCTCCTGTTAAATATCCTCTGTCTGATTAATTAAGTAACCGCTGGGTCAGAGGTAAGTAATAGTCTCCCTCATGGGACAAATGATTCTCCTTCTGAAGTTTAAAGGCTGCGGTGATTTTCTCTTTTTTTTTTTTTTCTCTTTTTTTTTCCTTTTTTGTTAGTGCGCATGCACAGACTGAAAAGTTGGTGCATGCGCACTAGCATACTGGACGGCAAACTGCAGGATGATTGACAGGGAGGGATGACATGATCCCTCCACACATGCGCTGTCTTCAGAGCAGAGCTGGACAGCGCGAAAGTTTTCAAATATGTTAATGTACGCCAGCTTCAGATGGCGTACATTAACATGTAAAAAAAGAGAAAAGTTTCTCTAAATAGACTTTCATAAATAGCGGTTCTGAGCACTTCCCATACACTGTTATGGGGAGTGCTCAGAAAAATGATAGCAAATGCAAAGAAGCAGATATCTGAGATATCTGCTGCAATGCTTCAATAATACATAGCAATTTCACGGTAAACACCCGAAAACTGTTGTTTTCGGGTGTTTAACACAGGAAAAATCCTTGATAAATAGACCCCTATAAGAGAGTGAGCCATATGTGAACCTTACTGAAGAGTTCATGGATGAACGGTAATATCGATTTCTATTCATTATCATCTATTTTTACTTTTGAGGAAATTTTGTAGCGTCTCATTTAGTGGAGTATATGAAACCACTTGGAATTACAAGTATTTTGTTTATTTGGTGTGGCCACACCTTCATCATCATATCCACGCTATTGGGACTCTAGCTAGCGGTCTATTGTATATGGTTATCCACATATGTTGTGATACATACCTCTATATAAATCCAAGAAGGGTGTTTCTGATCCCATAGAATCAGCGATTATTTCTGCTGTTTGTACTACAACGATTCAATATATTTTTTATTGGCCAGTGATGTACTCTTTGATATTTTAATTGGTTAATTTATCAATAAATGGTTTGATCATCTCATGGACTGTATTAGCAGATTCTGAGTTTACTGGCTGTCAGCGCTGCTTCTGTGTGTTGTAACCAAGATCCACTCCCATAATTGGAAGGACTGACCCATGACCAGATGTGCTCTAGTCAACCACCACTTGAGGGAATGACGCATGGCAGTGGACAGCATGATGACTTGTCAAAGGGCACAACTTCGAACATGGACACCATGGTTCCTAACAGTTTAATGCAGCAGAGGAGGGACACCTCTCGTTTGGCCAGAAGGTGCTTGGTTTTATTTAGAAGTGAAAAAACCTTGTCCTGAGGGTGGAACACCTTTTCACACATTGGGCCGAGGACCAGAAACCGTATCCATTGTACTGGAATCAAATGGAAGGATTTACAGCCATGAGTCTCCAGAAATTGAATAGTTAGTTGATTGTGCTGAAGGAGGACACAATAAGATAGTGCCTTTGAGAACTGGTTGTCCAAATAAGGCATGGTTGTGATGCCCCGATCGCGCAGGAGACTTGTCATTTTGGTGAAAATTCTCAGGGTGGCTTTGAGACCAAAGGGTAAAGCTCAGAACTGATAATGCACCTCACAGACAGCAAAGCGAAGGGGACAATGATGCTCATCTCATATGGGGACGTGCAGGTAGGCATCCTTTATGACTACGGATGCCAGGAATTCCCTCTGTTCCATGCCTGCGATCACAGATCACAACAACTCCATTCCAAACCCTAGAATCCGAACCTGCTTGTTGAGCGTTCTGAGATTCAAGATCGGACAAAATGATCCATCCGGTTTTGAGACCAGAAACTGGTTGGAGTAAAACCCCAAACCACTTTCCAGATGTGGGTCCAGAATAATCACGCCCGAAACAAGAAGCTTCCGGACAGCCTCTTGGAGTGCCAGTCCCTTAAGTCCGCACAAGGGAAGACCTGTTGTGAAGAATCTGATCGGGGGGAAATTTATGAGGTCTATGACATAGACTCAAGTCACAATCCCTCAAACCAATCTTATCTGACGGCATTTGAGCCTGAGTCTGCCAGAGCCCTGGCATCTATATGAGCCACCCCTGGAGGAAAAAGACTGACCTCTGATGGGAGTTGCCCTTGACCTATCAAAGAGATGAAAGAACCGAAACCTGGGTTGCTTTCGTTTTGAACCGCTGACAGATAGAAAGGAGCTCTCACCTCTATGGCTACCTGAATGATCTGTTTCAGCTCCGAACCAAACAAACAGAGTAGCACCATCAAATGGCAAAGCATACACTTTGAGTCCACATCCACCAAGAGCATAGCCAGAAAGACTGCATGGCCACAATAATGAGAGAAGTCTGGAGTTAACAGAAACCACATTCAATGTTGCCTGTCCTAACAAGTCAGAAGCTTCCTGAATATACTCATCTAACACCAAAAATTCAGCCCTAGGTCTATGTTTGTGCAGACCATTAGCCAACTGTTCTACTCATCTTTGAATTGACCTGTTGATCCAGGGTGTAGAAGAAAGTTACAGTTCTTATCAGTAGCATTCAGGAGTGAAACTGCACCCTGTACCAGAATAAAAATAGTTTTGGTTCAGTGAGTAATGGGAGGATCTACCTTTGCAGAATTCTCCAATTTAACAGACTCCTACAACAGCAAGGGTAAAGTGATTTAAATCTACCCATCTGATATCAGGTTTTTGACAGGCTTGGAAATAAACTCAGAGTTGAGGAGACGGGGAAAAACAAGCCTTTTTTCTGCCTTTTAAAAAGGAAGAAGCCAGAAGCATCCATATCTTAGGGGTCTGCAAACCCCAAAGTTTGTTTAATTCCCAGGATTAAGTCCCTCACGCTCTGTGATTTAAAGATATCTTCTACTATACGCACCATCCCGCTCAGACTTTTGAATCAATTATTTTTTCTGGTGTTAATAGCGATAAATATAAATGACTATATTGCTGACTGCCTAACAATCATTATAGTCATTTATGTTTATCGCTATTAACAATACAAGATGAACACTTTAGTGGAGAGGTTATAATAGACAAACCTTAGTACTACCTATAATTATTTCTTGTTGTGATGAATATATGAAAGAATATAGTTCAGATAATATTTTAGACTATTATTCTGGGCAGAGATAATCCTACCCACTAATAAAGGTGCTTATTAAGAAGGAACCTGTGAAATAGCAAAGCCATTGCAGCTGCAATTTTACATCAACACACAGTTAATCACTATTGTTCACTTTTTTGTTTTTACTTATTTCGCAACCTTGTATGAAACTGTTTTACTGCATACCAACAAAATAGATGCTTTTAATTGATTTAAACATCCCGGAGTGCCTCGATATATACTTCTTCTCCTCTTTCTTTTGCACGTACATAGTTGAATCAGCTGGAATATGGTTGAATAGTCTCAAACATGATTGAACACGTTTAACTTGCTGGAATTTTGTTCAGTTTTTGTAATCATTCCAAAAATGTAAGCAATTTTGATAAATTTTTCAATTTTAGTACCAATTCATCGAACTGTTTGAGAAATGATATATGGTCCATTCAGGCATCTCTAATATTATATAATATAATGACATGGAATTGGAACTCAGGCTTTTGCATAATGCACCTCCTTTCTACATATCACAATGTCTTAATAGAGTAAAGTGAATTAACTACAACATAACCATCATTGTGTAAATAACAATGGGACTTTATAGGTACACCTTTCTAGTACTGCCCTGAGAACAGCCTTAATACCTTGTGGCATGGTTTTAGCAAGGTGTTGGAAACATTCCTTAGCTATGATAACGTAGGCTTAGGACAAGGACACTGGCAAGCTATGCCAAGAAGGCCCCTGCCTCATTAAGAACTTCTTAAAGGGTTGATGAAATGTTGCATGTGCCACCAGGGCCGTCGAGAGGGGGAGCGGGTACTATTTACCTGGGCCCGGGCATGTCAGAGGGCCCGGGCCCGGACCCTCACTGGCGAATTTTATTTATTTTATATATTTTTTTCTAATCTGGCCACTCTTCTATGTTTTCTTTTTTTTTTTCCCCCATCAGGGGGGGGGGAGGGGGGGGGGGCTTGCTCCACTCGTTAGTGGGGGGAGCTGGATAGTTAAGAAGAAGAAGAAAAAAAAACATACTCACGTGATCGCCGGCATCCCTCCTCCTTCCTCTCTGCTCTGTTCACTCTGAATGTTGGGCATGACGTCATCAAGTCACACCCGTCATTCAGTGAAGAGCAGCGCAGAGAGGACCAAGTAAGAAGAAAGAAGACAGAAGAAAGCAGAGAACAGATGAAAGAAGGTAAGTAAAGGAGTGAGAGAGAGGCACAGTAATGTGTAAAGGGGTCTGTGAGAAATACAGAGGCACAGTAATGTGTAGAGAGGTCAGAGAGAGAGAGAGAGAGAGAGAGAGAGAGAGAGAGGCACAGTAATGTGTAAAGAGGTCTGAGAGAGAGAGAGAGAGGCACAGTAATGTGTAAAGGGGCCTGAGAGAGAGAGAGGCACATTAATGTGTAAAGGGGTCTAAGAGAGAGAGAGAGAGAGAGAGAGGCACATTAATGTGCAAAGGGGTCTGAGAGAGAGAGGCACAGTAACGTGTAAAGGGGTCTGAGAGAGAGAGAGGGGCACATTAATGTGTAAAGGGGTCTGAGAGAGAGAGAGAGGCACATTAATGTGTAAAGGGGTCTGAGAGAGAGAGAGGCACAGTAATGTGTAAAGGGGTCTGAGAGAGAGAGAGGCACAGTAATGTGTAAAGAGGTCTGAGAGAGAGAGAGAGAGAGAGAGGCACAGTAATGTGTAAAGGGGCCTGAGAGAGAGAGAGGCACATTAATGTGTAAAGGGGTCTAAGAGAGAGAGAGAGAGAGAGAGGCACATTAATGTGCAAAGGGGTCTGAGAGAGAGAGGCACAGTAACGTGTAAAGGGGTCTGAGAGAGAGACAGGGGCACATTAATGTGTAAAGGGGTCTGAGAGAGAGAGAGAGGCACAGTAATGTGTAAAGGGGTCTGAGAGAGAGAGAGGCACATTAATGTGTAAAGGGGTCTGATAGAGAGAGATAGGCACATTAATGTGTAAAGGGGTCTGAGAGAGAGAGAGAGAGAGAGAGAGGCACATTAATGTGTAAAGGGGTCTGAGAGAGAGGCACAGTAATGTGTAAAGGGGTCTGAGAGAGAGAGAGAGAGAGAGAGAGAGAGAGAGAGAGAGAGAGAGAGGCACAGTAATGTGTAAAGGGGTCAGAGAGAGAGAGAGAGAGAGAGAGAGAGAGGCACAGTAATGTGTAAAGGGGTCTGAGAGAGAGAGAGAGAGAGAGAGAGAGAGGCACAGTAATGTGTAAAGGGGTCAGAGAGAGAGAGAGAGAGGCACAGTAATGTGTAAAGGGGTCTGAGAGAGAGAGAGAGAGAGAGAGAGAGAGAGAGGGGCACAGTAATGTGTGTGATGGCACAGGGGGCTTGTAGAAATGTAGTGTGTGTGAGGTAGGTGGTGGCTAATTAATGGGTGCTATTTTGTTTGTGGGGTGATTGTTCGGGCAATGTAATAGTGGGGACTATTAATTTAAGATGGGGTGGTTTAGGGGCTATTGAATGTGGGGGTGAGTTTGTGGAGAATGAAGTCCCTTTATTAAATGCGAGTTAATTATTTAGTGGCAGTGATGACTGTGGGAATAGGTATATTAAATGTGAATACTGTTATTTTAATGGAGCTGGAGAAAGGCCTAATTATAACTAGGGAACGCTATTGATTTAATGCTTGGGCTGGTTGTAATTTTCTAAATGTAGCCATTTTTTTTTCCAAATAGGTCCTCCACATTCCAAGACAAGCCGCAACTAAAGAAACCAGCAGCCACATGTGGTAAAAGTGAGAAGAACAGGTAGGACAGAGCAGCATAGTGTGTGAAATGTTGTGATTCTAGTAGGGACAATGCCAGTGTTTGGTGAGTGTTTGGTTAGCCCAGTGGGCGCAGGCAAAGACTGAACTCTTTCTGTACACACTGCATTCTTACTATACTACACAAGGGTGCTAGATGTCCTGAAAGTCAGGAGTGCTTGGACAAATGTCACGCTCCGGTGAATTCAGGACCTAGTGATTTTGTTGCGCTAGCCACGCCCCAATGGCGCATTGACACGCCCCCAATTGTGTGACCACACCCCTGTAAAACAATTTGCTTACTCAACTATGAGGGGGGCCCCATGAATTTGTTGTACCGGGGCCCTGAATTCCTCTTGGCAGCCCTGTGTGCCACATTTTAGGACATTTTTCCTAAAATGTCCAATAAATAATGAACCCTTGAAATGTGATGATGCAAATGTGAATACACATTTATCTTTCTTTGTCTGGCTAGTAAGTAAGGCTGTGTCAAATGCAAATTTGTTGAAAAGTTGGTAGAGACTTATTGGAAAAGACTCACTGCTATAATAAACACAAAAGGTGCTTCAGAAATTATCTGTTAAATGTATGCAACCAGGGTATTGTAGGCTTTTTACTTTCACTTCTTTTCTTAAAAATTCTATTTGTTTTTCACTTGAATTTTGTTGGTTACAGGGTCAAAGTAACAGTGCAGGAAGATCTGACATGATGTCTTGATCTCAGGCTTTGCATTATAAACATCTGCAATTTCACTTAGGGTGATGAGACTTTTTACATCCACTGTAGCTCAAACATGCAAGAGGATATACATGGAAGAGGCTCTATAACTTGAATACTCAAGTGTGTACATCTGCCCCTGTTGACCATGTACTTGCCATGGTTCAAACAATGAAGAGCAAATTGCTGTCCAAATGGTAGAGCTCCTTTGAGATTGTAGAAAAAATGGATAAGTAATTCAACTTGAAAAACAAACGCCCCCTGCATGCCCACGTCCCAGTCGGCATCTCCCGGAAGAAAGAAAACAAATGTTGGCAAGTATGTTTTACAGTGAAACATAGACCTGGAACCCAGCCAGGGAATACTGGTTAGGGACTACTTGTGCTCACTATCTAGGCCAAAACAGGACAGGAGGATGTGTAGGAGAAACATTGGGAAACCAGATGATGGCAAGTACAATTATTTTTGGTAATTTAAGCTCCAGTAACTTTTTAGTGAGGTCGTAGCAAGAGGTTTATCCACTTTGTTGAACTTATGTAAAAGCTGAGTTACAGGGTCCCTGGAGCAAATGAGGAGAGTGGGTGGCCTAAAATTTCATTAAGCCAGTTCTAGTCTCTGGCTCAGTTAACATACTGATTATCAGACTACAGCTACAGTATATGTTCAGCTGTATACAGCTCTCTCACTGCCTGGGAGAAAATCAGGGGTTGAAAATCTGAGTTAGGGTCTGCGGATCTGTAAATTGGATAATGTTATTTTTGCTTATTGTGGGCTGGGTGTTCGGTCACCTATAGTAGAGAGGAAATAGCTACTGTTTAATTAGAGTCATAGAGACATAGGGGCATATTCAATTGTTGTCGTTTCCCGCAGTTTAAAAGTATTACGCGCACTATTACCGTAATGACGGTAATAGTGCGTACGCCGTGTTACTTTTACATGTAACGCCAACAATTGAATATGCCCCATAGGGTTACTCATATCTTAAATAGTTACATAATTTAGTAATTTAGTAATTGATGAAATTGAAAAAAGGACAAGTTCATCAACTTCAACCTTTTTTTTAATCAAATATGGCTCAGTATAATACACTATGCAGCAGACATAGTTCAACATATTATAAAAAAACAGCAGATATTGGTCTGCATATTACATTTGGCAATAGAAATTGTACATGACCTGGCACCAGGTATGACTCTACATACTTGATTTGGTACTAAGCACCAAATATGGCAGTGCATTTTAAATCTGGCACCAGATATATCTGTGGATATTACGCTTTTGCAACAGATATGCCTTTCAAATTGGAAGCACATAAAGTTCTCTCAACTTTATGTACCAAACATCACCAGAATATTATACCTAACCAGATATGGCTGAAACTTATATGATAGCACAAGATATGGCTCAGTGTTTAACACTTGACAGCAGATGTGGTTCAACTTTGGATCCTTGGAATCAGGTATTGCTCAGCCTATTCTACTTTGCAGCATATATAACTCTACTTGGGTGCAGACATAGCTCAGCATATTATTTGTGGCAGCAGATATGGCTCAACTTAGTTTACTTGACACCAGGCAAGGCACAATACATTATACTAGAAATAAGATATGGTATACATTTGTTTTCTTGACACTATCCATCGCTTAACATAATATATTTGGCACCATATATGTCTTTACATATTACACTTTTCACCAGATGTGGCTCTACATATTACATATTACACTTTGCACCAGGTATGACTGCATATTAGACTTCATATCAGATACGACTCTGCATATTACATGGTTGTACTAGATATGCTGCAGCATATTAGATCTGGCACCAGATATGACTTTGCATGTTTTAAGTGGCACCATATATGTGTCTCTCATTTTAAGCCCAAACAGTTTCTCAGCCCAAACAGTTAATTAAAGAAATAAACTTATTCATTTGGTTCCACATGTAATCACAACTGAACTAATAAACATCAACTCATGTAAATGGCACACACAAATCACACAGAGAAAGTACATAACACAATATATAGGGTGCAATGCTGGCTATGTATTTTATTAATGCCACAGGGGAGTCACTAGCCACTAAGTGTTAAGCCACTGTTAGAGCAGCACTGCTGCTTAAATGGCAAATTCAATAAACAGGGAAAACACAGCCCTTTGAATTCCATATTGACCAAGTCATTGTTGGCCTCATTCTAGGGTGTGAAGTCCATGAGATCATACCGCCTATGTTGCTAACAATCCACAACAGCTGGCATGTGCTCAGCCCAGGCAGGTTCAATATGGCAAGCTGAACCAATTTCTTGTGCATCAAACTAGGCTGTCGCTAGCCCCAAAGCAGTCCAGCACGCTCCACTACTCACAGCCAGTAAGGATTCCAAAGGCAGTTCAACATGATGGGACCTAGTTGGCTACAGCAGGAAAAATCACACATTCCCTCCACAGCTGTCACGAGCCGCGGCGGTACTCACAGCTGCCGCGGCTCGCTTCTGGCTCCCCCTGGCGTCTCGGCCGTCACCTTGACGACCGGGACATCATCTGCGCTTCTTTTCCGGCCGTTGCCAAGGCAACGGCCGGACGCTTCTTCTGTAGCGCTGCGTCCCGGCTGTGCTGGAAGCCGGGCGCATGCGTGCAATAGGCAGCCTGTGGGCTGATTGATGAAGGGGGCTTGGCCCAGTGATTACTACCCCCTGTGGGCCTTTACAGATCTGGGCTTTGATTGGCCTCACTTCTGGTTATAGCTTCCTGTGCCAGTTTGCTGACCTGCTGTGTTTCCAGTTTTGTCCTGTGGATATTGAGATCGGATTGCCTGTGTATGACCCCTTGCCTGGATTTGGACCTTGCCTGTGTTTCCTGTGACCCCGACCTTTGGCGTGGTTATCGACTTTCCTGTTTGCTCGTGACCCTTGACCTCAGCTTGTTCTTTGGATTCCCTGTCTGCTGCCGGCCCTCGACCCTTGCCTGGACCTCACTCCGCTTTCCTGGGTTCTCCCCAGCCGGTACGCACTTCACGACCCTCTGTCAGTCTGCGGCCCATTCTGTCCCCACCACTAGGGGCTCCAGTGAACACCTGACTGGCAGAGTAGAAACCTGGTTGTGCTGTACCGGCTAGAGGGGTTCCTAACAACAGCACAGACATTTTAAAACCTCTGCTTTTCTTACACTTGTCCTGCTGAAAAGTGGCCAAGTGACTGTAGCAAGTGGGATTTGATTGACCAGTAATTTTGGGGAGGGTTGGACCAGGCAGGAGGCATATTATTAGGATTCCATCGCTGTACAGAGTATTCCAGTGTGTCTGGGGAACTATATTGCAAGACACTTCAAACAAAGGCAAGGCAAACATGGTCCCAGGCGCAGACATCATAAAATGAACATATTTCAAGATATAAAGACTAAAAACCATAATAGGAAATATGATAGGACATAGTTATCTTGTGAGAGAGGGATACCAAGCAGACTTGACCCTTATTATCACTTTGTAGGTACCCCATTTTATCAAAACATTGCAACAGAAGTGATTCAGCTTTGGCACCAGGCAGGGAACAGTACATTTTACTAAGCATCAGATATATAGAAGTACACTGACCACATGTAAAATAACACTTTACAATTGAAGAGTATAATGTACACATATTTACCTTTGTAAATCCAAAACAGATTTAAGCTGGTTTATTTATAATAGAAATATAGTTCTCCAGAAAATGTCAAATTGTGACAAAATTTAGGAAAACATCTACTGTTAGATAACAATTGTTTCACGAAGTTCCTTGTTGGGTAGTGCTATAAATTAGTTACTAGCAGTAGTGACATTTCTTGTCCAATCTAAGTTTGCAAATTTCTTTTATGCATTTCTGACTTATGCTATTTTGAGTTTACATTTTCTATCAGAACAGCTCCTAGTATTATTATTTCCTGCAGGCTTATATCCTGTATCGCCAGTACAGGAGAAGTTAGCAAGCAAGCTGGGTGAAAATCAGCATAAGGGTATAGTGTGTTCACAAATAGCATGTTTATAGAATTGTATGTCTGCATACTGAAAGGTATTATGTTCCTGCATTACATTTACCCTTTTGCTCATGCTGTGCTATATATAGCATTTTAATGGCTCTAGTTAGTAATTGCATACATTTGCTTGCCATCATGATATATACTGGAATTCCGCACTTCACATATTTTTAGTAAAATTTCATTAAGTCATTTAACCAAATAGAAGTTTATGCAATAGAAATTTTGTGATATTACAAAAATATATACAGCTTGTAAAAGTTCCCAAACATTAACAGGGGTTGTATGTATCTTGTTATTTTATTCTCACTGCAACATATTACTCTCTGTCATCCATAATTTTAAAAGAGCTGTACCATCCTCATGTACTAAACAGATCTCCACCATATTTACCAAGAGTTTTTGGGGACAAAGAGACAAAGACGAGGGTATGTGGTCGGCTACCGTCCAGTTACGTGACCCGCAATTTGGTCTAGAACTGACTGCAGTTTTCAGATGATCATCAATTTTTGTTATTAACTGTGAAGTAACCCCGTACTTGCCTACTCTCCACGAGTGTCCAGAAGACTACTAAATGTCGGGGAGCTCTCCCAGCCTCCAGGGAGAGAGGGTCACCTCATTGCATCCTGCCCACTCCCTAGTAACTCACTGTCATGAGTCGCGGCTCGCCGAAGGGCCGCCGCGACTCACTTCCGGCAGCCCCAAACGTCCCGGCCGTCTCTATGACGACCGGGCGTCACTTCCTCCTCCTACGTCCCGGTTGCCTAGGCAACAACCGGGACGTTTCAACACTACCATCGCAGCGCCCGGCCGGCGCTCTTGCAGTCGGGCGCGTGCGCACTGGAGATGGCACTGACGATGGGCTCCTCTGTGTGTGTGGAATTACTCAGGAACAGTATTACTGGAACATCTTGTTACAGAGGTGATCGTGACTAAATACCAGTGTTGCCTGCAGCAGTGAGTATTATTATTATTAATTTGGTCACTTCTCCTGGGTATTGGTGTAGTAGGGAGGGGTTTCGCTGGCACTCTCTCCTATTGGCTCTCCTTGATATTTATGGCAGTGAGGACAGAGCCTCATTGCCAGTTATAGCTCCCAGTATAGCTAGGCTCCTGTTCCTTGTTTTCCTGCTCCTGTGCTGTATTCTAGTTTGGATTTCCCGTGTATGACCCCTGGCTTGTTTCTGGACCTTGTTGTATTGCCTGTGAGCCCTGACCTCGGATCGTTATCTGGATTCCCTGTCTGCTGCTGGCCCTCGACCTCTGCTTGGATTACACTCTGCTACTTCTCACTACCCCTGTATTCTCCCCAGTCAGTGCACAGTTCACGACCCTCCGTTCATCTGTAGCCAAGTCTGTCCTCACCACTAGGGGCTCCAGTGAACACCAGACTTTCGGAGCAGACTCTGTCGTGCTGACTGGAGGGGTATCCTAACGTTCACATGATGAATGAATCTCATCACCACGCCCCTCTCATTTACCACTTACTTTGACCTGGTCTAAAAGTAGAGCATGTTTCCCATTTATTATCTGTCCTGTGCAGAGGTTGAATGGTCTTCAGTATTCTTACTGGCAGGAGAGTATGGGCGGTATAGGAAAATACTTTACTCACTTGTTCATTTCTAGGTTGTAATAACTTTCTTATATACTGCAGTTGTGGATGTTAATTAATAGCTCTTTCATCTTTATTTTAAAGCAATATGTGACTTAGATTCTTTAAAAGTAGGTCATTGTAGAGGAAAAAATTCACACGACTATGTTTCACTGTAGGCAAAACTGCATTTTTTGATGGCTATATACAGTAAATTACTAATAAATATAGGAGTTTTAAGTTGGCTGCTAAAATTTGCCATTGAAATAAACATAATAGATAAATTTAAATTGAATGTTACCCAGGCAGTTGTGTCCATCATTTGCCAGTCGAAATCCGTCATAACACATGCATCGGTAGTTGCCAGGAATATTTACACACTCGTGTACACAACCTGCATTATCATCCCTCTCACACTCATCTACATCTAGGAAAAAGCAGATATATTACATACATATTACTTACATTTACGCACAATAAATCAATCCACTGGGTTGTTATTTAATTATAAAACACTTGTACCTTTACAGTGCTTTCCATCCCCTGTATATCCAGACTTGCATATACACTTATATGAACGGAGGGTGTTCTGGCAGATTGCATCTATGTGGCAATTGTCTGTTCCTTCCACACATTCATCTACATCTAAAAGAGGAGTATAACAATGTGTTAATATATTGTCACATTATATAGTTCGGATACTTGGGGTGATTCCCCAGGAAACGGGGTTCAGAGTATTTACAACTCTTCTGAATGGTATAGTATGCAGGCAGCCACAACAGTCACTAAGTATAGCGATATAATAGGGGGTGAAAAATTAGTCAGACAGAGTAGATACCACAGGTTAGATAATTAAGTGAGATATATAAAGATTTGAGCCAATCAGAGAGCAGAAAACAGTCTATATAAAATGGTCATCTAAGAATCTTGCAGTACTCACTCATGAGAATTTTTTTTTCCTGAATATTTTTTTCCAATGCACTACATTGGATAAAGAGATTGAATCAAGTGAGCACCAGGGTATTAGTTGACTTATTTTAATTTTATTTGTTGCAGATGTATACTGAGCAGTAATCTCAGTGTCTTCTAATTCACAATACACATATTGAATCTCCAGATGCGGTAGATTTATCAGGTATAGTATACATCCTGTCCTCTCCTGCCACCAGGAGACAAAATAAGCACATAACTGGGGGCTGTATATTACCACATGGTTCCCACTGCTCATGGGGGATCAGTTAAGGGCCATATTATTGAAACACTCCAACGCCCAGCCCCAGATTTGGGCTAATTTGAAACCACCCAACAGTACACCAAGGGGCATGGGTAGGCATTTGCCTGGACCCTTACCAGGTGGTACAAGGAAATCACCCCCAAGACATGGATGGCAGTATTTTATAATTAGCGTGACCTCACACAGCTCCTATTGGTTCCAAGAAGAAACCCCCAGCCACAAAGCCAGGAATTGGAGGTTATTTTGCTAAAACAAAACCCCACACTACATAGGTTACAAACAGGCTGCACCTACAGTATAATTGTCACTTCAAAGACCTGTCTACTAACAGTTTAGGCATGGGTATTTGTGCTCATAAATGCATTTATTTTACATATGGACACAATTAAGGAATTCATGCTTGCAGTTTACATTTAGCTAGGAACACCTATCAGAAGATGGAAACTTTGATTATACATTGTGGGACAGGATAGAGATTGCCAGTCCATACATATTACTAATTCATCATAGAAGTTTTGTTCAAGATCGATCTATGTCTTCCAGGGAAGGAAAGCATCTTTTCCACCAGATTGAAGACCTCACTTATGAATTTCATAAATGCCGTGCTGATCACTTCTCATGTTTATATTCATAATGGGAGAGTTGCTGCATGTTTGTTGGTTTACACCTTGAAAACTTTGCTCTAATACCCTTTAGATTTCTATGCGAGTAGATGCACTCGCTGCATCTGCTGCATTCTTTTGCTATCATGTTTTAATTAAACAGGGATACACTATTTCATTTATATTTTTCCCTAATTTTTATGTACATCAATAGTGGGATGGAAGAACAGTCCAACATACTCAAACTTCATCTACACAAATGAGGAGCACAAAAATCTGTGGGTTGATCTTCTTGCAATTTGAAGCGTTCCTTATATTGCGGTGTCAACGTGAATATTAAGATTTACACTCATCGTGCCAAGTACCTTCCTAACCTTGTAAGTACATGCACAGAGAGAGGATTTTGAGATGACAACATATCTTGATTGATTTTTGTTTCTACACACAGATCTTTGAGTATTTTCAAGTTAATGGAGTGATGTATGTGACTTTGTATTAACTAATGTTTTCAAAGGTGCTAGTAAGATATATTTCGGACTTAGCATAAAATATTTTATAATTACGGCATTTTACTAGAATATTATATGCTAGCATTTACTGACATAGCTGCACTGTTTAATCTGCTTTAGGTAATTAGTGACAGTGGAAGTTTATATCCTGTTTAGCAGCTGTTACTGTCACTCAGCCTGTGATATTTGAGTGATTTATATATCCAACTGACAGATTGTTCTAAGTGTTTTTTAAGTTTGCATTTGAGTTCCATTGCGTACTGTACCACCTGTTAATTTTAACTTCCCTTTTTCAGTCACCCTTTCTTAGCTACACGATCAGTTTGAGATAGAAGGGCTCCGGCTTCTACGTCAGAGGTGTCCACCTCTATAATAAATAGATATTGATTATTTGGATGATACAACTCAAGGGCAGACATTAAAACATGCATTAATGTCTCGAAGGCAAGCAGAACCTGAGAAGACAAAGAGGTTGGGTCTGCACTCTTTTTGATTAATGCTGTGATTTAAGCCAAACTTGAGGAGAAAGATGGAATGAACCTCCTAAAATAGTTGACAAATCCCAGGAAGCATTAATTTGCTTTTAGGTTCATTGAAAGGGTCCACTCTGAAATGGCTTGAACCTTCTTAAGATCGATGGAAAAGCCAGCTGAAGAAAGAAAATTGGTGAAAATTTACACGTGAGAAGTTTTAAACTCACACTTTCCTTCTTGGCATAAACGTGACTGGATCCAAGACATTCTAGTACTTGACAGATATAAGACAGATGTTCTGAAAGGTTAGAAGTGTAGATAAGAATATCTTCCCACAATGAAACTTCCAAAGAATTCTAGTTGGGTGTCATTTATGAGATCTTGAAAGACCACAGGAGCATTACAAAGACCAAATGGCATAACAAGGTAGTCAATATTGTCCTGTGTGAATGTTAAAGACTGTTCTCCATAAAAAAGCAATATCCACTAACTGTACTCTTAGACTTGTTTGACCAATTAAGAGGCGCGTCCATCATTTCCAAAATAGACTTTTAAGGAGCTTAAAATCTAATAAGGATCAAAAAAGGTTGAAAGTGGTTATTTTGTACAGTTCTCTATAGTATTAACTATAAGACGTAGTCCTCCATCTTTTTCGGCAACAAAAAATAAACCCACCCCTACTGGTGATTTGAATGGGCAAATATACCCTTAGTGAAAACTTTCTTGTACATAGTCATCCATAGCTTTGGACATAACTGACCCTTGGAAAAGGGAAACCTTGGAGCAAGGTTGATGGCACAACCATAGGATTTGTGAGGAGGTAAGAAATCAGCAGAATTTTTTATCAAAACCATCCGAAAAAGAGAAGCAAGTTATTGAAAGCTCTAATGATTCTGATGCCTCCAATTTTGAAAGACAGAGAGAGATAGAAAGACAGGACTAATGACACTTGTCACTCCAACGAATGATTTCCCCAGTCTTCTTGGGGAAGAAATCAGGGTTATGTAGAGTCAACAGTAGAAATCCAAGAATTAGTGGAAATGCAGGAGAAGTAGTAAGCAAGAATATAATTTGCTCTTGATGAAACATACCAATGGTGACAGTTACAGGCAGGGCTGCCAAGAAGAATTCAGGGCCCGGGTACAACAAATTCATGGGGCCCCCCTCATAGTCAAATAAGCCCCAAAATTTTTTTGCGCCGCCTTACGGCGGCGCAAAAAAATTTAGAAGTATGGTCATGCGTTCAGGGGCGTAGCTAGCCAAACGGCGGTGCAAAAATTTTGGGAGGTGTGGTCATGCATTTTGGGGCGTGGCAAACGTGCCATTGGGGCGTGGCTAACATAAAAACCACTAGGCTCTCAATTCGCCGGAGCGTCACATATGTTCAAGCACTCCTGACTTTCAGGACATCTACCACCACAGTGTAGTATACAAACAATGCAGTGTGTACACAAACAGTTCAGTCTTGGCCTACACCTTACATTGGACACAACATTCACCAAAAATTGGTATTGTCCCTACTAGAATCACAACATTTCACACACTGTGCTGCTCTCTCCTACCTGTTCTTCTCACTTTCTCCACCTGTGGCTGCTGCTTTCTTTAGTTGTGGCTTGTCCGGATCCAGAAATGTTGAAGGACCTATTTTGAAAAAAAAATGGCTACATTTAGAAAATTACAGCCAGCCCCGGCGTTAAATCAATAGCACCCACGATTAATAATTAGGCCTTCCTCCAGCCCCAACATTAAAATAATACTATTTACATTTAATAAATAAACCTATTTCACTTCCTGCAAACAGCCCCAGCAATACCTATTTCCCGCAACCATCACTGCCATTAAATAATTCATAGTCACATTTAATAAATAGACCTCATTCTCCCTAAACTCACCCCAAGATTCAATAGCCCCCAAACCACCCCATCTTAAATTAATAGTCCCTACTATTAAATTGCCTCACCATCACCCTACAAACAAAATAGCGCCCATTAATTAGCCGCCACCTACCTCACACACACTACATTGCAACAAGCCCCCTGTGCCATCACACACACAATACTGTGCCCCTTCATCACAACTACACTGTACCCCCTTATGCTCACACTGCGACCTCCATGCTGCTTTTCCCCCTTCTTTTTTACTTTGTGCCTCTCTCCCACTTTTTTTATTCCTCTGTTCCTCTCTCCCACTTTTTTCCTCCTCTGTTCCTCTCTCCCACTTTTTTTTCCTCCTCTGTTCCTCTCTCCCACTTTTTTTCCTCCTCTGTTCCTCTCTCCCACTTTTTTTCCCTCCTCTGTTCCTCTCTCCCACTTTTTTTCCCTCCTCTGTTCCTCTCTCCCCAATTTTTTTTATTCCTCTGTGGCTCTCTCCTTTTTTTCCTCCTCTGTTCCTCTCTCCCACTTTTTTTCCCTCCTCTGTTCCTCTCTCCCCAATTTTTTTTTATTCCCCTGTGGCTCTCTCCTTTTTTTCCTCCTCTGTTCCTCTCTCCCACTTTTTTTTCCTCCTCTGTTCCTCTCTCCCACTTTTTTTCCCTCCTCTGTTCCTCTCTCCCCAATTTTTTTTATTCCCCTGTGGCTCTCTCCTTCTTTTCCTCCTCTGTTCCTCTCTCCCACTTTTTTTTCCTCCTCTGTTCCTCTCTCCCACTTTTTTTTCCTCCTCTGTTCCTCTCTCCCACTTTTTTTCCCTCCTCTGTTCCTCTCTCCCCAATTTTTTTTTATTCCCCTGTGGCTCTCTCCTTTTTTTCCTCCTCTGTTCCTCTCTCCCACTTTTTTTTCCTCCTCTGTTCCTCTCTCCCACTTTTTTTCCCTCCTTTGTTCCTCTCTCCCCAATTTTTTTTTATTCCCCTGTGGCTCTCTCCTTTTTTTCCTCCTCTGTTCCTCTCTCCCACTTTTTTTTCCTCCTCTGTTCCTCTCTCCCACTTTTTTTCCCTCCTCTGTTCCTCTCTCCCCAATTTTTTTTTATTCCCCTGTGGCTCTCTCCTTTTTTTCCTCCTCTGTTCCTCTCTCCCACTTTTTTTTCCTCCTCTGTTCCTCTCTCCCACTTTTTTTCCCTCCTTTGTTCCTCTCTCCCCAATTTTTTTTTATTCCCCTGTGGCTCTCTCCTTTTTTTCCTCCTCTGTTCCTCTCTCCCACTTTTTTTTCCTCCTCTGTTCCTCTCTCCCACTTTTTTTTCCTCCTCTGTTCCTCTCTCCCACTTTTTTTCCCTCCTCTGTTCCTCTCTCCCCAATTTTTTTTTATTCCCCTGTGGCGCTCTCCTTTTTTTCCTCCTCTGTTCCTCTCTCCCACTTTTTTTTCCTCCTCTGTTCCTCTCTCCCACTTTTTTTCCCTCCTCTGTTCCTCTCTCCCCAATTTTTTTTTATTCCCCTGTGGCTCTCTCCTTTTTTTCCTCCTCTGTTCCTCTCTCCCACTTTTTTTTTTATTACTCTGTGGCTCTCTCCTTTTTTTCCTCCTCTGTTTCTCTGTCCCCTTTCTTTATAGTACTGTCCCTCCCTGTTTTCCTCCCCTTGCCTCTCCGTTTCTTTACTTACCTTTTGTCAACTTCTTTCTTTTCTTTTCTGCTCTTCTGTCTCCTCTTCTGTCTTCTTTCTTCCTGCTGGCTGCGGCGCTCCTCACTGACTGACAGGCGTGACTTGATGACGTCACGCCCAGCAGTCAGTGTGAATGGAGGAGAGGAGGGACACGGCGCCGCGCGATCACGTGAGTATTTTTTATTTTTATTTTTTTTTCTTCCAGCTCCCATGAACCCCCACCCCACCCCCCCCCCCCGCGGGAAAAAAAAATAAAAAAAGTTTTAAAAAAAATAGCGCAACAGAGAAAAATAATAAAAAAATAAAAATAAATTTAATTAGCAGCGAGGGCCCGGCCCGGGCCCCCTGGCATGGCCGGGCCCGGGTAAACTGTACCCGCTCCCCCCCCCTCTCGGCGGCCCTGGTTACAGGAGGAATGGATTACTGAAATCGGGCTTCGATGAAGTAGTGAGCTATCTATGCCTCTTAATGTTATTGGAAAACTTGATGTTAGGAATTTTCAGGGATTTAGAAAGTTTTAGAGCCAGAAAATACCTGCTACTACACTGTCTAAGAAAGCAAAAGTATTTATTGAGGTTGAGTGGTATCTTAAGCAAGCGGGGAGTTTCAAGAAATTCTGAACACCATAAGACCTAGTAGAATAACTCCCTTTTTCCTTAGGTGTGGTAGTTTCCCAATCTCTTAATCTCCGTAGATTAAGAAGAAGCATAGTGTCAATCCAATTCTTACCATAAACATAAATTAATATGTCTATGTCTGTTCTTCTCATCAGTAGAGCGACGAGAAAGACCAAGGTGCATGGGTTTGGAAAAATCGGAAGCTGGAGAAAAGAATAGATTGTGTCCATTTTTGATGCCTCTCTCTGAATAGACAAATTCATCAATAGATCCAGAGTCTCTGCAGGAAGATATTGTAATAGAGCATCTTTAATGGTATCAGACAATCCCAGCCCAAATTTACTACAGAGAGCTTAATCATTCCTTGTGGTGTTTGTTGCCCATTTTCAGAACTCTGAAGAATATATTTCAGCATGTCAGTTCTCTTGTTTTAAAGAACAAAGTTTGATTTCGGAAGATACTTTCTTGCCAGGAAAATCATAAAGCTAAGCCAGAGGTGAGAATAATCAACCGACTGTAGTATCCTCAGCAGTGAAATAAATTAGTTGCTAAAGGTATTTATGTTCATATGACCCCAGAAAAACTGCCTGGTAAGTGCATCTTAAGTTTAACATTAGCGGTTCGCAGTGATGACATCTCAAACACAGCTTGCTACTGATTTATAAGCACAGAACAATGTCTCTGGTAATGGTAGTTTATGACAGTTGTTGTGAATAAAAGATCTCCAAAGACCTTGGCAGTTTGTAGTTCTTCATACAGAACAATTACATTTCAGATTTGTAGAATCAGATACAGTCCTCACAAGATGCAACTTTGGTAATGAAGAATGTCCAATATTCCAGATCACTTGAAGTCACCGAACACCAAGTGCACCCGAGATGAGACCAGAGTCCCTCAGTGCTGTATGAGGAGGCAGAGTGATATAGAAAGATTCTTTCCTAACCAAACAAATATTCTATATTCACTTCTATGTTGAAGTTGCTGTACTCACTTAGTGAAAATTCACAGTACGCTGGATGACAGAATGCTGCGTTAGAAGTAATTCTGTTTGCCAAGGTTGTAGAGCCTGAAGTCTCTGTTTGCTGTTTGCCAAGGTTGTAGAGCCAGAGTTGAAACAGAGAAGGGTATACTGAAGAATCCCAGAGAGGAGACTGTGCAGGGGTGTCCAGAGTCCAGAGTAAACTCTGTCACTGACAAAGAAGCATAGAACAGTAGGGGGTTTTAAACTCTAAAATCCAATCAGGTCAGGAGAGGAGCACACCAAAATTTAATGAGACAGGTGTGCAATGATCCATTCTATCCACAGCTGAATAGGTAATATCAACATATAGTGTCAATTACTCATGCATGCTCACCAGAGTTAAAGAGGCAATCCCAATATCCTAACTCTGAGGACCAGCAGATCGCAGCTGATTTTCCTCCATATCATCATCTGGCACTCCCTGTTGGGCGCTGAGGGAGCATTAATATCCACTGAATATATAACATTATGCCATTCATTCAGTGTTTTAGGTGCCTTTAACAATTGGTGCCTTTTAACAAAGGTTTGACTTATGGTAGTGCTGGTCATATCGACTGTTATTTTCTGATGGCAGTTCTCATATCATTGTGTTGGTTCTAGTGGAGGAAGATCTCCATCTAAATCCTACATGTAACAGGAGAACTGTTTAATTAGTGGTATTACATTTAAAAAATCTTTGTGTTGCAACGCTTCCCCATGGCAGTTGGCCTTGGCATCCCCAACTTTCGTAACTATTACTACGAGGCACGACTAGCTCAATGTGTGCAATGGCATTCTCCACCTGGAACCAGGGTCTGAGTTGATATAAATTCAGATCTACTAGGTGGCTCACCAGTTTGTTCCATTCTTTGGCTCCCAGCTACACAACGCCCAGCCCCTGTTCGAACCCACCCAGTAAATGCCCTCTCCCTCTCATTCTGGTCTCATTGTAATAGAATGGCATCTCTCTCTCCCTGCCTTCACGTCCGGACTCTCGCATCCCATGTATACAAAGTGGGCAGGCAAGGAGAAACTACTATTGCTAAATCATATCACCAGGAACCCCGACATTCCCGCAGTTCTCAGACCTGGCAGACTGTTGTGGCTTTACAATGGGACAGTTCCATCAATATTTGCAGATTAGACACTACCACCAAATGGTCAAAGTTCAGCTGTCATCCAGGCCACCCACTGTGTTTGAGAATCTGTGTCTCTCTGGACAATCCTCAAAAGGTCTCATCTCTACACTGTACAGTGCTTTATTTCCCCTCACTATGGATGTGAAGGACTACTTCCAGAAACAGTGGGAAACAAACTTGGGGACAACACTAGACCAAGAAAAGTGGTTGGACATTTATAAATAAATGTTTGCATTAAGGAAAATGCCAATAAATGTCTTTATAGATGGTACTACGTTCCTTCCTGACTACATGTTATATGTCCACAAACAAGAGCCGCTTGTTGGAGAAATTGTGACCAAACTGGAACCTTTATGCATGTGTGGTGGGACTGTCCTAAAATATATCCATACCGGATGGCAGTCCTTACATTAGCTTCAGCGATCCTCAGTAGCCCTATACCCTCCGATCCTAAACATGTACTGCTGCCCCTACCTCTCACAGACCTCCCATCTCACAAACTCCTTAGACATATTATTAGCACGGCTACTGGTCAAATAGCTGCCTTCTGGAAAAATCCCGCACCACCAACACTTCAAATGGTCTGTGGTCGGGTTTGGCATACCTATATGATGGAGTACATCACCAGCATATTGAGGGGCTCCTCCGTGTCCTTCTACAAACTTTGGTCCCCATGGGCTTCATATTACAACCAACCTTTGCTACAATTCTAACAGGATCCGGCCCTTGAATAGGATCACCAGATAAGACTTTTCTATTTCACTAGATGTGTGAATCCTTTACTCTTCCCCACATCCCCTTTCACCTCTCCACCCTCCCTCCTATTTGAGAGAGGGAGAGAGACGGGTTAGGTTACGGTCACAGTAATTAGAGCAGTAATTAGAGCAGGAAGAGAGTAGTAGGAGGCATTTTTCCTAATTTACACTACAAGTGTTTGGGGTGTCAGATGTCTGGTGCTGAAAGTATTACATACCAGCACTATATCTTTCTGAATTTGCACTACAAGTGTTTGGGGTGTCAGATATTACCCTCTTTGAAAAAAGCTATTTTCTGGTGTTGAAATAGTAATATACCAGCACAATATATTTCTTAATATATTAATTTTAATATATGGGGATAATCTAGACCCAAACAGAAAATCTGCTTTGGGCATTTCTATTGATCGTCCAGTCTTTACAGGCTGATTTTTTTTCTATTTAACTATAAATGTAGGGTGTAAAATACAGATAGACACCCAACTGCCTTTTTTGCTATGAATTTCAATAGCTCTTTTTAGTGCGTTGTCTGGCACCCTGGATTGGTGTGTGTCTGATAAAAGCACACATCCCGGGGGGAGCAGCGCTCTTTGACATTTGACATGGATTAAACTGTTTTTTTCATAATTTGCACTAATAAGATTTGGGTGATAAAAGCACACATCCCGGGAGGGAGGGGGTCAGCGCTCGTTGATATTTATTAGCTGTAGAATTACCTCACTTATCCAAGAAACAGGTGGAGCACTAAATTATGTTATTTTAGCCAAAAAAAATTGAATTTTTTAACAAATTGCAAAACAAAACCAACCAAAACCAAAACATGCAAGGGCGGTTTTGCCAAAACCAAAACCAAAACACGAAGGTAATCCAGAACCAAAACCAAAACACGGGGGTCAGTGAGCATCTCTAATATATACCATGTCATTGATGTACCTTTCAAGAATTTTTTTAACACTTTTTCATATAAAATGTTATTAATAAATTGTATTTTTTTAAAAAATGTTTGTGATCATTAAAACAATGTACCTAACATTTTCAATATGCACCTAATTTATTGCACATGTTCTTCTATTACATTGTGTAGGTAAGCAAAATTTTTGGTAGTGTTATAATTTTCCTTTAATAGCACTTAAAAAACAATTAGTGATCCTTATAACAGCTGGTGCATGTAAGGTAAATAGTGAAGAAAGCAAAAAATAACATGTAAAGATACCGTGTTGTCTGGCCTAATTCTACCCACTTCACTGTGGCTGGCCACCGACGGGTGCCTTCCTAGGCCAGGGAATCCTATCCAGTACCTTCTAAGGTTCTTATTAGTCACTCAGACAAATGCAGTTAGAAAAGTACAACAGTACATTTATTGTAACAAAAACAATCAATAGAATATTATGTACATACAGTAAATAACTGCTAGGCAGGTTTACCACTTAATCTGTCCCTTATCCCACAAGCTTAAGAAGTTACAGTCATCTGGCTGTCCGGACTTGACGACCCATGGATCTGCCGCTGTATTTCACTGGTAGAGCCATCACCCACCCTGCAGCTTTCAGCCATCAATTCCCAAAAAAGAACATCACCTCCCGCCCTGGAGTGGCTCCTTATATCTAGGGTCAAATTTCCACAGTCTTTCCCCTCCCTGGGCAAACCCCTGGGTCTCTCCTTGTCAAACATTGTTGAGTCCTGGACTAGGGGTTTGGAGAGGAGAGTGGAGATGAGCTGTACTTCCACAAACACTCCTCTGTTAGATTGTAGAGCAAATGTCTGGAGTAGTCTTGTGAGAACAATGGATACTAATTAGCCTTCCCCCTCACCAGTATCTTGCAACCTGATTCCTACCCATAACCCACCTGGCTTCCCTTTAAGGACAATGAATAACAGCGTCCATGCAATATTAACACGATAAAATAAACAATATACATACTTACAATGAGCTACAATGACCACTTATCCACATGTAATTAGACACTGCAGTTATACTCTCTTGAGCTTGGAAACAAAATAAAGGGCTATAAAACGTACATGCTATAATCCACACATTGTGTGAAACGAGGGACAGGTTGGTTAAGGTGTTATCAAACTTGTTTCGTCACATGGCCCTTTTAGCCAGGGTTGAACATGCCCACCATAATACTGCAGCAATCCCTGGTAGGCCCCACTGCCTTTTCCTGGGCGGTGGTGCTAAGACAGTGCTCTCAGGGTCTTGGCGGAGGAAGTTGAGCTGTGTCCTGTGCTCAGAAGACATGGAGGAGAAACCTCAGCAGTACTGAGGAGTTTGTTATTCAGGCAAGAACTCTTCAGCAACCTCCGCTGTGCTCTGATTGGCTGCATAACACTACACAGTCACTCAGCCAATCAGAGCATAGACATGCCCCCTACCTACACTGCCCAAGCCACAGAGTACGCTGGAGGCAGCACAGAAGCAAAAGGTGAGTGTGTGCGAGTTTGTATTTGTGTATGAAAGTGTACGTCAGTGTGTCCTTCATGCCTCAGACCAAGATGGCTTTTTGCACTGATAAACAATAGCAAAGGATCAAGACGCTTGAAAAATAACAGCCATAGCGGGAGATTCCTTGCAAATTTCTCCAAGAAATAACAATAATACAGAAACCAAAATATAGTAATGCTTTAATTGCTTAAAGTTCAAGAACCATAATTAATACATTTGAGGCTACTTGATTAACATGCATAAGACCATAACACTACTTTTATAACTTATTCATCAGAAATGGTTTATTTTGTAATGAATAAATGTGTGTATATCAAATAATTTGATATTTTCACTACATATAATATTTCAAATTACATTAATTTTCATCCACTATCTATTACATTTTCAGGACTGCAATTCTTATTCACATTTCCCCTAAACTTGCTACCATCCCATTTGTGTGCATGTCATCTTGTTAGAATACTTTTCTTACTTTGCAGAATGCTTTCCTCCTGTTCCTAGGTGTCTCTCCCTCTCAGACGTCTACCCTCTAAGGATGCCCCACTCCCACATATGCTGCAGCTCATCCCTCTCGTACATATACACAAACACTTATTACCTTTTGTGAAGCAAGTACGGGTGAGAGCAGACAGATGAGAGGGATGTCAGAGTCAGTGCTATAGTTGTGGAACTTCTAACTGCTTCTCCTCTGTGTTAGTGAATTCTACAAGTGTGGCGCTGTTTAGTGCCACATTTCTGGGCAACACTCCCAGCCTATCACTGATATGGAGCTGGAGAAGCTGTTTGTACTGTTGTTAACACCCTTGGTATATTTAAATGCTTCAGTCATATTCTGCCATTTCTTTTCTGTGCACCAAGCTATACATGCTTTAGGTTTTCTTTGTAAAAGTATTTTGCTATAGGCAGTGCACCAAAGTAGTGGCCCTTCTTTTTACCATCGCTATTTACTTTATGTGCTTCTGAATATAGCTACCAGAACTGATCACCTTACCTTAGTTGTGGCATCATCAACATTTGTGTTTCTTCCACTAACTCATCCTGAAACATAGCATTGGTTTAGCTTTCCATCTTGTATTACTACATTGTCTGATAACTTTTAGATCCATCCAAAATAAAAACAATCAATCAGATGTGTTTGAAATAATCACCCCCAGTAAATATATGCCGCTTAGAATCTTGTAAACTGCTGAATGTGAAATTTTCTTTCGCCAAGCAGTGCTTTCATTAATTTTCCAAATAGTGATGTCAGACTCACTGGTCTGTAGTTGCCAGACTCTACTTTCGATTTCCACTTTTGTGAATACACTTGTTCTTTTCCGGTTATATGGGATTAAACCTGTTAATAGGCACTGGCTAAATAATTCAGTTGATGGTGTAACCAGCAACCGTTAATCTTTTTTAGTATTCTTTGATGTATCCTTTCTGGCCCCACTGACTTATCTATTTGTCTATTTTAATTGTGACAGTCAGGAATGGACTCATGTTTAATTTTTTGCATCAATATTCCTGTTATTTAAATGTGGTCCATTTCCTTCTGCTTCCACTGTAGAACAAAAATGTTCTGTAGAAAACTTTCATTCCATCTTTAGTCCTACTATTCCTCCTTTTGTTTTTGTCCTTTATACTTACTATCAAATTGTCCTCTCTGCCTGAGTCTTTAAACCTCTAATATCTTTCTTAGCCTCATTGTCTTAATTTTCAGAGTTTTTATTTACTTAAAACAATCTGGTTTGCTTTCAAAATGTTTCCTACCTTCTTTGAGAAATAGATTGGCTTTCTTTTTGTTGTGTTTCTAACATGCATGATTCAAAGATCTATTGCTTTTATGATGATTGGTATTATAACTCTTTAATAGTTTCTACTTCTCCAACACTCCATTGAAATTACTTCACTTCTACCAAAGAATCATGTACATATTTTCCCATTCCAACCCTCCTAAAATCTAACATCTTTGATTTTGTGTGGTATATGTCACATTGTCTTTATATTAAACTACACTGATTGATGTTCACTGGATCCCAAGTTATCACAAACCATTGACACTTCTTATTTTGGGATAACCTTTAGAACGAGGGCTGGTGGGGGGTGAGGGATCTCTCTTGCACAGTAACACTGTTCGATCTGGTGTTCTGCAGATCTAATACTACCTTACAGACAGGGGCGGATTGGCCATAGACCTTACAGGGAAGTTTCCCGGTAGGCCGATGGCCTAACGAGGCCACCTGGAGACCTCCTCAGATTTTCCTGGGGGGCGCGTTTAGATGCGGCGGGGGGAGGCACGTACAGGAAAGCAATCTAAAATATTGGTGTTCAGTGGGCAGCAACAGGCAGCCAATTGCTAGGCTCCCACGGTGCTGTTCGGCAGACAGGAAGTCTGACTTCACTTCCTGTCTGCCTGATGTGAGAAGAGACGCTGCTGAAGCAACTGAAGGTAAGTGAGGGGGGCTTAGTATACTATACTATACTAAGGGGGGTCCTATACTATACTAAGGGGGACTACCTATACTATGCTATACTAAGGGGGGCTTCCTATACTATACTAAGGGGTGGCTGCCTATTCTATTCTAAGGGGGGCTGCCTATACTATACTAAGGGGAGCTACCTATACTATACTATACTAAGGGGGGCTACCTATACTATACTATACTAAGGGGGGCTACCTATACTATACTATACTAAGGGGGGCTACCTATACTATTCTATTGGGGGGCTACCTATACTATACTATACTAAGAGGGGGCTGCCTATAGTATACTTTACATTTGCCCTGCATGGCTTTAGAGATGACCCACTGTGTGTAAAGTCATCACATCTAGGTTTTCCTAAATGTTACTACAACCAAATTCCTGTAGTTCTAAATCCCGCCTACTTTTGTGTTGGCCCCACCTACAGTTATTTTGGTCCTGCCGACATGAGGCCACTTCAATAATTTTTTCCAGGGCCACTTTAAGTTCCCAATCCGCCCCTGCTTACAGGTAGGATCACATAACACTAGAGCTCTAACAGTTTTGGTGTCAGGGAATATGTACGTAGGGCCTGTTCATAGTTGCCATGACTGCCCACAATTTTCCTACGCTGAGTCACAAGCCAACCACACTGACATAGATACTCTGTTGATGATCATGAACTGGATAATATCTCATAACTTTTCATTTTTTACCCAGCGCTATGCTATAACAACTATTTATCCCCATTGGCATTTTTCATATATTATTTCCTTACATTGTGGAGCCATATTGAATTTAGCTGCGAGTTTATTGAGGCAAAACTGTACCAGTTTTGCACATATGTATACGTAATTCCCATTCTTCTGTGCAATATTGCTTAAATTTCATTAGGTTGGATGGAGACTGTTGCAGAACAGTAATTTTCAAAAAATTCCATAGCTTAATAGTAAGGAGGTCTGGACTGTGACTGGGTCCCTCCAGGACACTTTTTTTTTCTTCATTTAAGCCAGCTTTTTCCGTATGTTATTTATACATCATTGTCCTATTGGAGCATAAATCTTAAGCAAACTAGGGGTTTGAAAAAGTGGAGATGTTGCCTATAGCAACCAAACATATTTTAGTTATCATTTGTTCAGTACATTCTACATAATGACAGCTAGAATCTGATAGGGGATGTTGATAGGCAACATCCCCACTTTTTAAAACCTGAAGTTTAGTAAATATACAACCTAAGTCTCTTACTAACTGAAGCAAGGTTTCTTCCAAGATTTCCCTACATCTTGATTCATCCCTTTTGCCCTCTACTTTTACAAGTTATGTAATCCCTGAAATTGAGAAGCATTCACATAGCATTAGCATTCTGTTACATTGCTTTATGGTAGCAGGGATTGTGTTCATGGCATGATGTGCAATGTTAGGCTTGCACCAAACATAGAGTCTAGTTTTGAAGCCACAAAGTTAAACCTTAGTCTCATGAGATCATAGAATCTTCCTCCACTTGGTGTGTATGTCTCCAAAATACTTTCGGGCAAATTCTCTGTGATATCTTTTGTGTTTTCTTCAACAATAGTTTTCTTTTCTTTTTGTTGCCATCCTATAAAGTACAGATTTATAAAATACATTGATTGTTGCTGTCCCACAGACAGTTTCTCCCATGTGTTCCATAATAGAATGTAACACCATCAGAATTGCATTAGGCCTCTTTGTGGCCTCCTTCATTTTGAGCATATGCTTAGTTTTGAAGGACTGCCTATTATGAACAAAGTTACAGTTGTGCCATACCCTCACTCTTTCTTTATTATTGAGTTTACAGTGCTCTGGGGGTATTAAAAGTCTTTGATAAATTATTTAATCATCCCCTTGGTGGATTCCAATTGATTAATTATGTGACCTCTGAAGACAAATGATTGTACCAGGTTTAATTTCGATCTTAGAATTTTAGAATCTTAGAAAATGGGGTTGACACAGATGTACTCAATTATTTCTTGATTTTATAGAGTATTTTGTGTTTATCAATTACATTGTTACATGGTTAGGAAGTTTTAAAAACAGGCTCAAGTCCATCTAAGTATCTTGATCAGCGGTAAGAATCCCTTAATAGATCCATTTAGATTCTATGATATAAGAAAATAAAGTGTGAAAAATGCCAAAAGTGTTAAATACTTTTTATAGCCTCCGTAATTTATGTGTGATACAGTGCTCCTTGGTATTGGCTTCAATAATTTGTATTAAGACCTCACATTGTTTCATAAAAAGAATTAAAACATTTTTTTTTCTTAAATGGGAATATACGGTTTGTATAATGTTTTATTTCCTTTATTTTTAGGGGGAGTAAGTTATTAAATACATTCTCTACATATCCGAAGTTATTTGAATGATCAGTAGTGCTTCCTCTCTTCTAGTATGAAACTAATTGTCTTTAAACAAATGGCAACTTTATAATAAAACATATCAAGCAATAATACTTCAAAACATTGCAAGCATTCTTAGTTGCTTAGACAGAAAAGGCATACAAATCACTATGTACATTATTTAAGAGGTAGGCAATTTAATGTTTTTTTCTGTATTATTTGTGCTTCATTAAATTAGGTTATTTTATAGGCTGTCGTTGTCAGTATTCTACGCTTATAAGAGGGCTAGTTAGGCTTTGCTGTAACTTTTGACGGAGCGCCAATGAAATATTACTACAAACAAAATTACCTTTTGGTTAACATGTAAACTTTTTACTCACTGGTCCACTAAACAATGGCACCTGCAAGTTAAAAGAAAGTACCAGTCCACCTAATAAAACATGTAGTAGTTTTATAGAACTTTCGAGTGTGAACATCATTGCGTGACCCTTATTGTTTTTGAAAAATGTTTTTTTGTAATGCAAGGCTAATGATTTTTTATGAAAGATACATAATTACAAAGTAAGGTTACAGAAGGCAACAATGGGATTTCAAGCAAAATAATTTGGTCACTTCGTATTGCCTCCATATGTATTGCATAAGGTTTTCACAAAATTATTGAAGCTGCTGCTTCCTAAAAAAGTATGGTATAAGTACATGTCTTTCTAGGAAACAAGTCACATAGTGGATTCAGTTGTTTTAACAGTGATTCTGTCCTGAACTTCATTTTCCCAGAAAACTGATGTTCTAGGAAGCCAAATAGGAGAAGCCAAATTGAAAGTAACAGCAACCAAAGGTTTTGATAGATAAGCTTGAACCAGGTAACAGAGATGTAAGAAGCTTATTGTGTCCTAAGTATATATAGTATATAGCTAAAATATTGAAAAAGAAAAGTATTTATATATAGCAAAATTTCACTCTGCAAATTAATAAATTATCACAAAAAATATATTTTCAACAGTCACACTGTGTGGAATGAATAGACTTACAGATAGATGGATGACAAACTCTGTACAGCATTATCACTCTGCTCTGTGTAAGTATATCAAATATGTCTTGGTAATGAACACATTTTGCAAAAATGCCTTAATTTTGTACCTCATGATCATTTCCCTAGTTGCTGTTTCTAATTACATGACGTACCTAAGGCTTTTATGGAGGCCAAGATCTTATTCCGTAGCCCCCGCCACCCCAGACCGCTCGCCTCTGGCCCTGAAAACTTGGGCTGAGATTACCCCCACCCCACCAAACATCCACAGTCATAGCTAAAAAATGTCAAAAAATAACAAGAGGCCTCATAACAGCAGCAAGAAAACACATCACAGGCTAGCTCAGTCCTCATATGTAACTTCTTCAAAAGGTCAGAAAAAAACTGGAGCAAAAAATCCATGAACAAGTACGTTAATAAACAATATGCAGCATACAAAGATACTGAGTCATAGAGAGTGAACAAACAGGACAACCTGTATAATTATGTTAAATGAATTTCAAACACAACAAGCATACTTAATTTTATGTTGGGCATCAAAACTTTCAATCATAATGAATCTAGGTTTCTATATGAATAAAAAGCATGCATGATATGCATTTACACAAAACACGTCTTATAAATAGGGAGTGTAAATCATTACTTTTGTGTGTACCTGTCAATAATGACACTGCTGAACTGTATGTGGAAACTGAAGGTTTACAGAAACATAATATATATATGTTCCACTGTGCTATTTCTAATTTTCCAACTCTGCTGAATTAATCAAGTAGGGAGGTTAAATAGTCAGAGAACACCCAGAACATACATTATACTATATCTGATAACCACAGCTGCTTCATTGCTACTAAATTCAACTATTCAATGAAACCCAAATTAAACATTTTTAACTGACTAAATAAATTATGACATTTAATGCAGATCAGAATACATTTAGAATAACCAGCATTGTATGTGGGGTTATGGGCTTTATAGCTGTAATAGGAGCTGTTATGGGAATAGTAGGTAAAGTGGACTAAAACCTTAACAATATTATTGAACACAATGGATTTTAATGGGATATATGTCACTAAAGGAATAGCCATCCCCAAAACATATATGTTTATTATATGTCTGCAGGACTATTTCTGTAGCCACATTTAGAGAAAATAATTATAGGTGAAGCACAGTCAATTGACTTAAAATGCTCTTGGTCTGATTCTTTTAATTTGTATCATGTGAACCCTGCCACCCCCCCCCCCTCTTTCTCTTAAATAAATACATTTAGGTGTTCTACCTGGCAAACATAGAGTAAAGTAAAATCATTTCATGATTGCACTTTATTCCATCAAACTTAAAACATACAAAAGGAAATATCTAATCATATACAATCTATAAAGTTTCACACAGCAGGAAGCATACCTTCAACTGAAGTTTGCTCACAGAGCTGACAATTAAGATTAGCAACACTCTTACTCTGTATCTGTTGATCTACATTATACAACATGCAGTGATGCGAAGTACAACAGTAAGAGTCTTACCTTGGCTTGCTGTGCTGAAACAGATGTGGCCGGCGTGAGACAGGAACAAAAATAAAAAGTAAACCATACTCCAAGGTATGTTCATGGCAAAGGATGTGTGAGTGTAAAAATACATATATTGCTAATTTACAGTCAAAAAAAGGAAATTGTTAACTACCAGTGGTGCAGAACTACTAAGTTCTCAAGCATATTTAGCAGACCAAGCCAAAAATTTCTGGTGCAGCATTTATTAACAAAAGATGATTTTTCAGTGGATAAACCCAATTTTTGTTACTTGAAGAATTGTGCTATATTGCACAATAAAAGCTACATTTGCACTTATTTAGTTTTAATTTACTTCTATGCCATTTTCACCAAACTAGCCACATGTTGCACTGAATAAAGATGCAATTTTCTGTGCATGGTAGCTGTAATCTGTAATTTTAAAGGTGGTAAAAGTCACATAGTATAAAAATATACATCATTTTGATGCTAGCAGAATTAAATACATTTTAAGAAGATGGTTGAAAAGGTAATATGCTGTAGGTTTTCACCTCCCTCTCCCATACATGAAAATAAGATAAAATAGATCTGTAGGGTAATGAGGACAGAAGACGTGTTGTCTGTTAAAAAGAGCCTGTATACTGAAAAGATAGAGAGAAACCTCCCCCCTCACCAGCTGCAACACACAAAGGTTCCTGCTGGAGAAGAGGAAGGAGAGTGGAGAAGGAGGGAGGAATAGAGGAGGGGGGATCAAGAGGAGAGGGGGAAAAAGGAGGGAGGTATGCTCCTCCTATACAGTTTTTCTTTCCATAGATGCCCTGTCAATCCTCCTGTATCAGGATGTTATTTGGGAATTAGATTGTCAGCTCAGTTTTTGTGTTGTGTAAATTCCATCAACATGTACTGATCTGCTAAGTATTGGAGGGTCAATATTTTTGCAAACTCTATGAAGCTTTTGCTATGTTGCCAGCTATGTTTCTCTTTTATATATAGAATAATAGATTGTCAGCTCTTTTCCGTGTGTTACATATAAATTTGATTGTCACTGCTGTTCCTTGTTGAATATATATTAGATTTTCAACTATGCCTCTTCCCTTTTCTTTGAAGGGTGCAGCTGATGTCTTCTCAGTGTGTGGCAAAAAAACTAACTTTTTAAAGTTGTATTTACCATTCAATATGTGCCAAGAGAGAAGTTTACCTGTCATGTTAGAACTGGTTCTTTGGCTTGATTAAAAGAAAAGGATGTAAATAAAGAGGAGCTCTTTATATGAACCTGAGCTGAAAAGATAAATAAAATGTGAAACATTCTATCTTACACTTGATATTTGTTTTGTACAGTTTCATCAAAACAAGTTTTTCAAGATGTTCCCAGAAATGTATTTTGTTTGATGATAGGGGCAAAAGTTCAGTACTATAATCTTAAATTAAGTCATATGGAACACGGTATGAGCTGATCAGAACTTTGTAGTTAAACATATTTTTCAATAGTGGAAGAGGTTAAACATGTTTACCTTAAGCACTTTCTAATGTGTGGGATGCACATACTACAGTGCAAAAACCAGCTCAAGGGAGATCTGCCATGGGCAGAGGCCAAAGGTCACGGGAAGAAGAAGTAGAGACTGATTCTGCAGCTGATTCTAATTACACATTTCCTTTGCTTGATTAAATATGAGTGAAACTGGATTACATAGGGTACTTAAGAAGTAGTTACTACAAACCATTTTAAGTGCAAAATGAAGAAGCACATAAAACGATTACATGGAGCAAAAAGGAAAATTATTCATGGTATCTTAAAGGTGATAACTCCACATTGGCTTATTATAAATAGGAGAGGAGCGTAACATGGGTTGTAGCTTTGTAAGATAATGTGGCAGTAATGTGTTGATGCCCTTTTCTGACATGTACAAATCTTGTCCCCACAGGACCTATGCTTACAAAATTTCTGATGTGTAAACGCCTTCAAACAAGGTAAGACCTTTTTCTCCCTTTTTCCTTCTGCTTCCATTCAAAACTTGGAAGATCCCAGATCTTTTCATAACAAAGGCATTTAGCATGTCCTGATTGAAGTCTCCGGTACACAGATGAAGTCCTGGGTTTTTTCTGGTGTTTGTTTCTAAAGAATTCACGGTGATAAGAGAAATGTCATCCACTTTTTTATGGTTTTTATGGGAACTATCTTTGGACTATCATACACTATTATGTGCATTTTTTGTCTCTGAGCTTCAGTGTCATATTGAAAATCGTTATCAGATAAGAAGATCTATCAACAAATGTTTGAAATATTATCCATTTATCGATGTGTAACAGAATAACCGCTTGATGTACATATAACCTTTTTTTTTGCTATTTCTTATTAAGTTTAGAGGACATTGGAGTCTCTTATATATGTATTAGGCAGCACATTTTTAGGAGCGCTACATTGATCAGTTTTCTTCTTGTTTTTTTTTTCTTTTCTATATAGTTCATCAAGTTTTTTACTATTGTTTTCCATCCAAAGTATAATTTAGACTGTAAGCTCCATTGGGACAGGGACTGATGTAAGTGAGTTCTCTGTACAGCGCTGCATAATTAGTGGTGCAATAAAAATAAATAAATGATGATGAATGTAAAGAAACAGGCATGGTGTATGGAACCAATGTTACAATCCCTTAAACTAATCCATACCCGGACTGCACTTTTTAGCCATGTTGTCCGGAAGTATCAGTGATAGAACTATAGCATCTCCTTGGAAAAGTACTTCAGAGGTTAAATTCCACCTCCACAGGGAACATTTAGGAGTTGAGTGAATTAAGTTACCATTGTTATTTCTGTTTGCTCCATATTGTCCACTACAGACAGCCAGGAACCGGACCCAGCAGGGGTCACCTGAGGAAAGATACCTGGGGAGGTAGAGGAGGGGGCTGGATAGTGTGAGAAGCCCACCAAACGAGACCTTTAGCAACTCCCCTGGGCAGGCAGTTCCCAAGGTGGGATTATGAGGTGATCAAAGAGGCTACCCTGGGAGCTGGACACGCATGGGACTGACTTTGGCCAAGAGGTGATGCTCTGCCAGAGATGTGCTGTGGAACCTATCCCACTGGATTTATTTAAACTGATTTCCTCACTTGTTGGGCCTGCTCTCATTAATGGGGCCGTGCTGTATTTAATCCTGTTCTGCAGAATAAATTATCATTCTATTTTCCTCTCATACCATGTCTGAGTGATTTGGGAACCACGTATCTTCACATTTGGTGGTAAGCAGTGGGATCACTCAGTGACAAGCACGGAATTGGGAAGGCACAGCAGAATGGATTCATCAGCAGAAACATAAGGAAACACCAAGAAAGGAATCCTGCAGGAACTTTTTCAGGCAGAAAAATTGAGATCAACTCAATGGATACCAGGGGGTCCCTAATCAAAAAATTGGCTCAGTGGGACTTAGAAAACCCTGGCGTGGAAGAGGATGTGGTTCAGGACCCGTCAGGGAAACCCAGTTATGGAATCGAGGGGATGACAACCCAGGCAGCTGCAATAACCGTTGGAACAGCTGCAGTTTGTGTGGATGTACTTGGACCAGGAGCTGCCGCATAAGAGAGGGCAGCAGTATTGGGAGCAGACCAGTCATGGTACCTGCAATGACATCAGTGTCAGTATTGGAAGAAAGACAGATGCTGCGATTGAGATATCACAATGTGCCAAGCTTTTGTAGAATCAGCCACGGACATTGACACTCAATTTCAGTTATTTGAGTCCATGATGGCAATGCTTGATATACCTGTGGCGGAGTGGTCGAAATATTTGATACCTAGTTTGATGGGCCGAGTGCAGGAGGCATACCATGCTCTGAGCCCAGAGCAAGGAAGAGACTACCAGGAGATTTGGAAAGTAGTGTTGGCTTGATATGTGGTCACCCATGAATCCTACCGCACTAAGTTCAGAACCATGGCAAGAAGCAGTGACACTTCTAATACGGAATTTAGCAGTTTATTGCAAAGAAACTGTAGTCGGTGGCTTAAAGGGAAGCAAGCCACAACCGGACATTAAAAACATCTTTATATTGGAGAAGCTAATGAATAAAATGGCTCCAGAAATTAGAGACTGGATGGTGGACAGAAATCCCACTACCCCAGAGAAAGCAGCAGTGTAGGATTCCCTCAAGAAGTAGTCACCGACCAGGGGACGCAATTTCAAGGGGACTTGCTGCAGACAGTATAGGACAAATTTGGGGTCCATCCCTTCCGCACAACCCCCTACCATCCCCAGACTAACTTTCTTTGCAAGAGATTTAATGGGACCCTTAAGCAGTTGCTGCGGGCATATGCTGAGTCGGAGGGGGGAGACTGGGAGAAGCGATTGCAGCAGCTATTATTCACATACCGCGAAGTGCCACAGAATTCTATTGGGTTCTCCCCTTTTGAGTTATTATATGCTTGAAGGGTTGGGGACCTCTCGACCTAGTTTGGGAAAGCTGGGAAGGGTCATTCCAGAAATCTGAGGTTTTAGTCTTGGAATATGTGGTACAAATGAGGGATAGACTGCAGAGGTTGATGCAGCTCGCTCATGACCATACTTTGGGGGCGCAGGAATGGCAGCACCATTATTACAACCAGGGGGCTCGAGAAAGGGAGTTAGAAGTTGGACAGAAATGATGGTGCTAGTACCTGCCAGAAAGCAAAAGTTACAGGCGACCTGGGCAGGGCACTATACCGTAGTGGACAGACAGGGCCAGGTAGATTACGTTATTGCACTAGATCGAACCAGGAAACGGGTGGGTGCCTGTCACATTAATAGGTTAAAAGAGTATGTCACCAGGGAAATAGGGGTCACAATCTGCTGCCCACCGATGGACGACCCAGAGACTGAGCCCATACATGACATTCTCGCAGCAACCAAAAAGGAATTAGGGGTGGAGGCCCATAGGCCAGCAGTAAACAAGAGCCCAGACTCAACAGATGAAGGGAGTATTGGAGGTAGAGAGGCCTCAGCTCACCAGCAGGCCTGGGCGCACTCATGTAGTGGCCCATCATATCGACATTGGGAAGTCTCGGCCTATTCGGCAACCCACGTATCGAGTGAGTCCCGAGGTGCTAGACATGATTAAAAAAGAGGTTGATGAAATGCTGGCACTGGGGGTCATTATACCATCTAATAGTCCCTGGGCGGCCAGTGTGGTGTTAGTGCTTGGATTATAGGAAACTGAACGAAGTGATGGTGACAGACGCGTATCTCAGGCCCCGGGTAGACGAGCTGTTAGACAGACTGGGGGTGGCTCGCTATGTGTTCACGCTGGACCTTAGTAAGGGGTACTGGCAGATACCCCTTACCAGGGAAGCACAGGGGCAGTCCGCCTTCACTACTCCGTTTTGACTATTACTATTTACTGCCATGCCCTTCGGAATGAAAAATGCCCCAGCCACCTTTCAGCGTACAGTAAATCGTTTGCTGACAGGGTTTGAGGAGTTTGCCCAGGCATACCTGAATGATATATCTATTTGTAGTGAGACCTGGGAGGACCACCTGCAACATGTGGCGCAAGTATTAGCATGGATCAGCAAGGCTGGGTTGACAATCAAACCAGATAAATGTCAGATGGGGATGGCGGAGGTGTTGTACCTCGGGCACAGGGTTGGTGGAGGAAATATTCGCCTGGAGCTGTCAAAAATTGATGCCATCCTAAATTGGCCTCACACCACCAACCAAAAACAGGTACACACCTTCCTTGGGATGGCAGGGTACTATCGCAAGTTTGTGCCCTAGTACCTCACCATTGCCAAACCGCTGACTGATTTGACGACCAAAAAGTACTCCTGACAAATTGACTGGACCTCTGATTGTGAGCAGGCTTTTCCCAGCTTAAGGATATCTTGTCCTGGTCCCCAGTATTAGCAGCTACTGACTTCCAACAGCGGTTCATTGTGCAAACAGATGCCTTGGGCTTTGGAGTAGGAGTTGTCTTGAATCAAGTAAGGGAGAATGGTTGTGAACACTCAGTGGCCTATCTCTCTCAGAAACTTGTTGATCACGAGATAGCACACGCCACTATTGAAAAGTAGTGCTTGGCTATAGTTTGGGCTCTCACAAAGTTACAGTCATACTTATATGGGTGCCAGTTTTCGGTGGTCACAGATCATACTCCCCTAATTTGGCTACAACACACCGCAGGGAACAATGGACGGTTGCTGAGATGGAGCTTGGACTTACAACTGTATAACTTTTCCATCTCTCACAAAAAGAGTAAAGATCACGGGAACGCGGATGGCCTGTCCCATCAGCAGGAACCAGACTCCAAGCCTCGTCGTTCCCCTGGAGCTGTCCAGCCAGCCTCTCTCACCACGGAGTACACAGACTAAAAAGTGGGAGGAGGAATGTACAAGTTCTCAATGGGATTAAGGTCTGGGGAGTTTCCTGGCCATGGACCCAAAATTTTGATGTTTTGATCCCAAGCCACTTTGTTAGCACTATTGTCTTATGGCAAGGTGCCCCATTATTGTTCATCACCAAACTGTTCTTGGATGGTTGGGAGAAGTTGCTGTTGTTCTTGGTACCATTCATTATTCATGACTGTGTTCTATGGCAAAATTGTGCACTCCCACCAGTGCAGAGCTTGCTCAGGAATGGCAGCAGGATGGCCTGGTGTCAGGAAGGCCAGCAAAGAAGCCACTTCTCATCAGGAAAAACATCAGGGACAGACTGATATTCTGCAAAAGGTACAGGGATTGGACTGCTGAGGACTGGGGTAAAGTAATTTTCTCTGATGAATCCCCTTGTTTGGGGCATCTGGAAAAATGCTTGTCTGGAGAAGGAAAGGTGAGCGCTACCACCAGTGTCAGTGCTGTGTCATGCCAACAGTAAAGCATCCTGAGACCATTCATGTGTGGGATTGCTTCTCAGTTACAATACATTTCATGCCATCCCCTGCCACATCATGCACCATGCTACCCCCTAGATATGCCACGGCACCCCCCAGACACACCTCGCCACCCCCCAGAAATGCCATGCCATCCCTCAGATATATCATGCAACCCCCACCACGCACATTATGACCATCCAAGACATATTACAACCCCCCGCCAGACATATTATAAACCCCCCCAGACACATTATAGACCCCCTCATACACATTATGACACTCCCCGTCCCCCCAGTCCACCTGTACTTCCCTACATGCTGCTGACATCAATGTAGAAATCATTCTGCAGAGTGAGCAGGGAAACACTTAGTCTCGCAAGATTTCGTAATGTCATGAGATTTGGAGCTCCTGACTTGCTCTGCAGGCTGCTGAACAGTGTGTGATGACATTGTCATTATACACTGTCCATGGACAGTGCTCCACTTATGAGCGTGCGCATGCGCGACACCAGCGGGCAAAAACAAAAATACTTTAAAAAATATATATATACATTTTTTAACTATATAGTTCCAGCGAAGCCCCGGGCCCCCCAGGCAGGCCAGGGACCGGGTAATTTGTAAACACTTCCCCCCCCCCCCCTTTAGGCGCCTCTGTGCTCACTAATACTTGGATGACCCACAGACCCAACTCTGAGTAGAGATTTATCTTACGTGTCAGTTTTGCATGGGAGTATTGGAGACCCAGGGCCTGAGTCATTAAGGCAAAAAAGGAGTAAATATTCTCTGGGACAAACCATGTTACAATTTAAGGGGTGCAAATTAATTTATTATTTTGCACATAAGTTAAATACTTGCTAGCTTTATTATTACACTGAAATTTAAAGTTGATCTAGGACATGTCCTACCCCAAGTAAAAATCTGTCCCAACATTTTAAATTTACCTCCCCCTCCATTGCAACATGGTTTTGCCCAGGTGCAAATGTTACTCCTTTTTTGTGCTTTGCTCTCCTTAATGACTCAGGCCCCCAGTCTGCAAATGTAGGATAAAGATGAAGGGCCTGATTCACTAAGGAAAGTAAGGCAAAAAATTTAGTCAGTTTTACCATGTTACAATGCAAGGGGTGCAAGTTATTATTATTTTGCACATAAGTTAAATACTGGCTGTTTTTTCATGTAGCACACAAATACTTTATAGCTTATTTGTACACTGAAATTTAAAGTTGATCTAGGACATGCTTTACCACAACTGCAAATCTGTCCTCACATTTTAATTTTACCTCCCCCTCCAATACAAGATGGTTTTGCCAAGGTTCAATTTTTTTTTCTTTCCTTTCCTTACTGAATCAGGCCTGTAGTGTCTGGAAATGACTGACTGTCAGGGCTGGTAATTGAGGAATGTTATCCTTGCTCTTTGATGTGAAATTTGCCCTTTAGTAAATGGCACCATCAAAGCACCTGAAAACCTTCAATTTGATCAAACTGCAGGTTAGTAAATCTCTCATTTAATTTCCATCTGCAAAAAGGGTTCTTTACTGTGATTGGGTAACAGAGAATAGGAAAGAGAATCTGGAAGGCAAACAAACGGTGCATTTCACTCCAGAGGAGAAATAATTTTGAGCAGTGCTATCAAATATGAGACATATAAGATATGAGACAAATATGAGTGCCCACGGCGCTACAGAGTCGCCAGCAAAGGGGACAAGAATTCAGATATATGAGGTGTGACTTATGAGGATCAAGGCACCAACGGTAACAAATCTTGCAAGCATTTTCACTGATCTTAACATAGATTGATGTTTTGGAAAGTGGAGCCTGATGGTCTCCCAATCCTCAGAGTTGAGTGATTCTCCCATATCCTCCTCCCATTTAAGTTTGTGAGGGTCATTGGTAGGGTGTTGGTGTTGTAAAATGAGGCAATAGAAAGTGAGATTATACCTAGGGATGAGGACCTTAGTAAGCAAAAGGACACTAATGAGGAAGATTTGAGGATATCAGGGTGGGAGCAAACAACAGTATCATAAAGATGTTGTCTTGAGGAGGGGATATGAAGACTCATCTAGAGGTCTGCAAATGCAGGTAAAACTTGAGTGGGAGCCAGGTCATTAAGAAATTTAATACTGCGACTGTGTCCATTCAGAAAATTGATATGGTGTGCGGGTTGTTCCACAAAGGAGTGATACACACAGACTTAGGGATAGCGTCATAGGAGCAGGTAGTGTGCGACCAAATCGCTATGGAGAATGCCAAGGAGGAGGGTAGGTAAAGTAAAAGTGGTCTGTATTGCGAATTAAGCCAGAGGAGGGTCATGGGTAAAAAAAAGTGAGAAAGACTAGCTTTGATAACAGTCCAAACTCTTATATTACGGGTTGAATGTAAAAGAACACATTGAGTGAGGTGCGTAGTTCTTTAATATTTTAGAAAATGAGGAACACCCTCCTGAATGGGTTTATGCAGTACATATGGGTTCTGGGTTTTCCAATAATTTGGTGGCCAATTGTTGAAGTCATTTGAAGGTATTGGTGAGTAACTTAAGAGGTAGAGTTTGAAAAAGATACAAGAGACGAGGTAGGACATTTTAAGAAATGAGATTCTGCCTGTCCACAATTTTGTGAGTTTTCTCCATCTAGCAAGGTCAGACTTAATAGTATCCAAGAGAGGGGTAGTTAACAGCATATAGTTGGTTATAGGGTTTGGTGATCTAGATCCCCAGGTATTTAAGTTTGTAAGGTTGCCGTTTAAAAGCAAGTGATGTCTGAAGGTGCTGGAAAAAGGTAGGGACAGGTTAAGCTCTAAAATTTCAGAGTATCTGGCATTAATTTTACAACTGTATAGATCACTGAAGAGGGATACATCTTTGAAAGGGTTTGGAAGGAAAGCAATGGGATTGGTGACAGACATGAGAATGTCATTCATGTACAAAGATATTTTATATTCCAAGGAACCTACTCATATTCCAGAGATATCAAGGTTTTGTCAAAGTTTTATTGCCAAAGGCTCAATCATAAGTGCCAAAATTAAAGGGGAGAATGGGTAGCCTTGACGAGTGCCATTTTTAATCACAAAGGGAGACGATTTAAACCCATTTTCTAAGATAGAGGCCGTGGGATTAAAATAAAGCAAGGCTTCATGTCTAAGAAAGACCAGCCCTTAAAGAAACGATGAGACCTCAAAGAGATCTCGTTGGTTCTTTAAGGTGATAGGCAAGAGGTCCTGAAAGATGAGAGGATCAGTTCCGGCATGTGAGATATACTTAATTTTGCATGCATCAAGAAGGATGTTCTCTTTAACCATATAGTACTGTAGTAATTGTTGAGGTTTAAGCTGTAAAGCCTGGTGGCCAAAGTCCATCAGCATGTAAGAAGTGGTCAGGTCTGAGACCAGTAGTTTGAAGAGGCCAACCTGATATTCAGGAAGTTCCTCTGAGAAAACCAACACAAATACATTCTGAATTCTATGGATATTGTGGTGAGATTTGTTTTAATAGTTATCAGTTTGTTCCTTGAGAATGTCCAGATCAGAGCATATAGAAGCAATGTCCTGGTTTGTTTGAGCCTGAAAAGTGCAGATGTCATCTGTTTTTTTCTTGTTTTTTTTTAAAGAAAATCAGTACGGGATCCCAGGGAGGTTATTTCAGAACTTAATTCTGTAACTCAGATTGGATAGTCGCCTTGACTTGTTGCATTATCTCAGCCATAGTCAGCTGCAGGGAATCCTGAGTATGATGTGGAAAAGGACCAGGTTTCCCACTCCTGGAAACCATACTGTGGGTCTGAAGTTGAGACTGTTTTTTCTGTCGATGAGCCATTATAAACAGGTGGTGGACAAGAAGTACAATTGAAGAGATTATAAAAGAGTGGGCAAACAAAATTGTATGGGGAAAGTACTTTTCGTATAGACAGCTGAGATTTCCCCTGCTCTATAAGTTAAGTATCCTTTAGATCATTTAGGTGATAAGAGGTCTGGTTGACAAAATCAGAGAGACTCAGCAGAAGATTAATTCAAATTTTGGCACTGAGGGAGGAGTAGTGAGCCAGGGGCCACTGTAGAATAGAACGAGCCTATGGATAGTGTCGAAGTCGTATAATTGGATGAACGAAAGTATATTGGTTAATATTGTTTTACCGTGCGATTGCAATCAGTATGCCAGGTAACACATGGCATGGCGCGATCACACGGTAAAATACGCACGCACACACTCGCACTTTCACATCTAGTTATTTATATATTCCACAGTGATTTATGAGCAGATGGCATTTAGTTTATATATATATATATATATATATATATATATATATATATATATATGATTTTAAAGTTTTATATGTACACTTTAGTGATATTTAAGGTTCAGATTGCAGGAACTATGTCATGTTTAGTATCATTTTAATCCCCTATTCATCAGCAGTTGTTCGGTTCATTCGCCGAAGAGATCGCACATTGCATACTCTAGTTAGCAATGTTAGGGAATAAATGTTTAAAATATTACTGACAGTGTATTGTGAATAGACTAGCTCAAACTGGTTTCTGAGCGGGAGAATCATCTGGAATGTTGACCCTCACCCTTGGAGGGGGTTGTTTGAACTGGCCTATGTCCTGTTTACATTGGACCCTCCTGAAGTCTGGACCTATAGAAGCAAGTCACGTCATCTGTATTGTTTTCTCTGTAACACTGGGTGTATATATACAAGCTCCCTGGGATCAGCTAGTCAGTCATTCTCTGACCATAGTATTCTGGAGTGAAGTACTGTTCTAGCTGGATCCAGTAGAGTGCGCAGCGATCGCGGCGGTATGTATGTATCTTTTGGTATTGGCTGTACTGTATTATAATTATGTATTGAACTGCTAAATTTTGCATCTGCTAAATAAATTATTTTTGTGCTTTGGAAACACAAGCAATCGCATAGACAATGCTTATTGGAAAACGATAAAATTACTTTAATAATTTGGGGGCTCTTGGCGGAGGTTACGCTTCTGGATGATACGCAACGCATACGGATTTCGGTTACTCAACAAAGGCTGGAAGACGCGTCACATACGGGAAAGAACGCAATGTGTTCAAAACCTGTTGTTCATTCTGTGTTGAGAAACCGAATGTCCGTTGTTGCATAATCTAAAGGAGCGCTAACTTGAATCTAGGGACAAAAGAGAAATCTGTTTCTTTTATTGTCATTTTTGCATTTTCAATGTATTGCATTGCTTAGCGTATGTGTACTTCCTGCTTAGCGTATGTAATACGTAATGTTGATTTTCTGTGCAGAAAAGGTGTATGTTGTGTGATTTTGTGAATTAAATACACTAAAGTTTGATCTATTGTTGAATAGAGTGTCAGTTGCTGTCTGACGAGGCAGGTGCCCAACTGGTGAACGGTATATTAGGCAGGTATACCAATGGCAAAAACAAATGAGGTTTTCGCAAAGCGCACCCAATAGTAATCACAACGTTTTCTGATAATTAGTATCTTTAAGTGGTGCGATCTGACCGCATGGTAAGGCCGTGATTGTGACTTGGGAGAGCAGCTTGGAGGAATTATGTTGGCAAGGCTGGTAATTGACTTTACCTGATGCTGCCAGTTTTAATAAATTCAACAGATTTGTTGGAGAGGCAGGGTATCGAGGAGCTGATAGCCCTTAAGTCCATATGGTGCATACGCAATGGCATATTGCGACACATGGGACAAGATGACCAAAGATTGTGTTAGGCCTTTCCCAACGATAGGTAGTTTCAATTCAGAGGTACTGAATAATGTTAGAGATAAAGTGAGGTTGATCAAATCAACAAAAACGAGAATTAAACATGATGACTGTGGCAACAGAAAGGTAACAACATGGCAGGGTACATGCGTACCGGAAATGCGTACCGGAAATAAGCGTTACGGAAATGTGCATTGCAAATCGTGGAGAAGTGAGCGCAAGCATGCCCCAGACAAATTCGGTCGGGGCGGTAAGTACAGCCGATACCAAAAATGTAAAAAAACCTGTAACCAGTAACTTGTATGTTGTATTAAGTAATGTTAAAAGTAATGTTTTAGAAGAAGGAAATGTACCCACCGTCAGTTCGGCCATTGCCCATGCTGGTAATGTGAAAGCGGCACCACACGGACAAGGAAAAGGAATGGTCCCACCAGCAGGGGCAGCGGCTGAAATTGGTGAGAATAATGTAAAGGTTAACAAAGAGGTTGCTGTTTCAGTCTTAATGGATGGCCTCAGGGAAGATTTAAAAAAGCAGGGTGCAAACTTCATTACCACACTGGAAAGGAATCAATGTAAATGTTCTCAGGGAGTCAGCTATAGGACACAATAGACGAATAAATAAACAGAAAGAGGCACTAAGTGATAGGGTAATGATGGTAAGTATCCCAGCACTAGAGGGACTGCACACACAACCACAATATAATAACACCTGGTTTAAGGAACAGAAACAACATGTGTTGAGGAAATGTTTTAGATGCAGTAAAACAGGACACCAAGCGAGAGACTGTACAATGACAAGAGGGGAAGCAAATAGACTTGGGCCACCTAAGGGGGAATCACACAGACACCCACAAAGAAGGCGTACACAAGTCTCAGAGGTTTCCCAACAGTTGACTGCACACCTCATAGCAACAAATTCTTTGAGGGAGGCCTCCTCAGTTCCACAGCGTAATGTTTGCATGGACCTCCCTCGGAAGGCTGTACCTCCCCTACGACCACTAGCAGGCCTGTTGGTATCTACTCCTCAAGCAAGTCAGAAGTACAACTTACTATACAAATTTTCTCCTCCTGACTCCTCTCCCCTGACTTTCTCATGACACTTCGCCTGTTATCTTTTAATGTTAAAGGTCTCAATTCTCCCCAAAAAGGGGCAAACTTTACGACTCATTGCAGGCCCTTAAGGGTGATCTAATATTCCTACAGGAGACCCATTTTATTAAACACTTGCACCCGGAACTTAAGTCCAAAAGATTCCCCCTCACTTATCATGCCTGTGATTCTGCCAAGAACAGAGACGAGGTGGCAATCCTTTTCTCTCGTAATCTTGTTTTTGATCTCACAGATACACACAGAGATATCTTATTCTAGTGGGTAAATTGAACAACCTCCCGTGCACGCTAGTGAATGTTTACATCCCGAACCAAGATCAGCACAAATTCTTTAAGCGCCTGGGAACCACACTTTCTCAGGTTCGTTAAGGAGAATTGATAGTGGGCTGAGACTTCAAAGCGGTCCTTACCCCCCATTTGGCTAAGTCTGCCCCCTCAACTGCTCATTCTGACGGGAGGGATGGGAGGAACTCCAGGGCTTTGCAAGACTTTATGAAGTTGCACAATCTGTACGATACATGGAGAATCTCTTACCCTCTGGCCCGAGATTATTCTTTTTATTCCCCAGTGCATAACACCTATTCCCGAATCGACATGGCCCTGCTCAGCCACGATCTGACCATTAAACTCATTAGCGCTAATATCCACTCAATTACATGGTCTGATCATGCCCCAATCTCGGCAGACCTCTCCTCCCTAGTTTCTCGCCCCTCTTCCTTTTCCTGGAGACTCAATGAATCCCTCCTCCATAACCAAAACACAGTAGCTCAACTTAAATCCCTAACATCCAAATATTTTGAAACAAATGAATCTCCTGATATCTCACCCTCTACTCTCTGGAATGCCCATAAGGCGGTCATAAGGGGCCATCTAATGGCCTTTGCAGCAAATGCCAAAAAGGCGAGATTAGCTGAAACTATGCGTCTCTTCACGGCCCTCCAGCAGTTGAAGGAACAACATAAATCCAACCCTGACCCTACTGTACTTGAACAGATGGTCTCTGTGAGGGGTGAGCTTAACCTGCTTCTCTCCCACCGAGTGGCCAACTGAAATGGTTGAACCAACGCTTTTATGAAAATGGCGATAAGGCGGACAAGCTCTTGGCCACTCGGCTGCGGACTAAAATCTCGGCCCGCAATCTTTTGGCTGTTAGGGATTCCTCAGGAGTTCTCGCCTCTCCACTCTTTTTAATTCTATTCTGAAGGGCAACCCTTGGCCCAAAGAATCTCTGGAGGCTCGGATAACCTTGATCCACAAGGAGGGTAAAGATGTTCATAATTGTGCTAGCTACCGCCCAATATCCCTCCTTAACAACGACCTGAAACTATAGATTCTGGCCAATCGCTTAAACACTGTACTCCCTGGGTTAGTTCACTATGATCAGGTGGGGTTTGTCCCCGGTAGGCAGGCCAGGGATAACACAAGGAGAACTATTGACCCTTTTCACATACTTAACACCAGGAAAACTCCCTCCATTATTTTATCCTTAGACGCCGAAAAGGCCTTCGACAGGATTTCCTGGCAGTTCATGACCCATACCCTTGAGCACTTTGGTCTGTCGGGGGATTTCTGGTCAGGGGTCCAGGTCTTGTATTCCCATCCTTCTGCTAAGGTCATGGTTAATGGCTCTCCTTCTGATCTCGTACCAATTAGTAATGGCACCTGCCAAGGATGCCCACTCTCCCCTTTAACTTTCGCCTTGGTCATTGAGCCTTTGGCAGCCACTATCCAAGCCTCCCCAGATATAAGAGCGGTGGAGACGCGGTCCCTGGAGAGTAAGCTTTCTCTGTTTGCTGACGATATACTCCTCATGCTCCAGCAGCCAAGAACATCTTTGCCCAACCTGTTCTGTCTCCTCACGAGATACGGGGGCCTGTCTGGGTATAAAATCAATATAACAAAATCTGAAGCCCTATTTCTTAATGTGCCCTCACAGGACTGCTGTGATCTCACCTCTCATTTGCACTTTAGATGGCAGAAGAAAAAATTAAAATACCTGGGGGTTTACATTACCACCTCATACGAATCCCTATACCAGGAGAATTATCCAGCTCTTTTTCGTAAACTCAAATCAGACATTTTCTCCTGGCAAGCCCTAATCATCTCGTGGCTGGGCAGGATCATTGCGGTAAAGATGACTGTTCTCCCTCAACTTCTGTACCATTTTCAGATATTTCTGTGAGAATACCCTTAGCTGAAATATACTCTATGCAGCAACACCTTTCTAAATTTGTGTGGCGGGGCAGGTCTCCCAAGCCCCGATTGGCACTACTCAAAAAACCTAGGAGCTGTGGAGGCAGGGGCTTTCCCGACCTCAGGGCCTATTACTGGGTGGCCCAGCTTAGCTCAATAGTTTCTTCATTTGCTCCTCCCACATCCCACGCATGGGCAGACTTGGGGCCACCTACCTCTCCATACCTGGTCTATCTGGCCTTTGGGGAATTCCTTCTGATATTCGGAAGGCTCTAACCAAACGTTTTCCAACTCTGGAATTTGCTGCCTGGATCTGGGAGACCTGCAAGGGCCATTTCTCTGTCTTTCCTAATCCTCTGCACATTATACCCTTGTGGCATTACCCCACCTTCCCTCCAGGTATGTCCCGATCTTTCTCTCGGTTATGGAACAAGGTGGGATTCTGATTTGCTGGAAGCCTCCTTGAGCGAAGAAGGCCTATATCCTATGATGCTCTCTGCTCTAGGGCTCCCAGCTTTCATCTGCCTTTCTACCAATATCTGCAGGTTCGGCATTTCCTCCTGTCACTCCTGTTGGATAATTCGCCCCGCCTCCCCTCCCAATTTGAATCTCTCTGCCTTTCTTCCCCCTTGCGAAGGGGCATGATCTCCCTGTATAGTCTTCTACTAGAGAAATTGGTGCCTTCCGGGAACACACATGAGAGGGAGTGGGAGAGGGATCTGGGCCCACCCCCGGAGGAGGACTGCTGGGAGACCATCAGACTGAATGTGGCTTCTAGTTCCATCTCCACATTAATTAAGGAAAATGCGTATAAAGTTTACTATAGGTGGTATCTTACACCTGATAGGCTCGCAAGGATGTACCTGTCGGCTTCTGCTGGAGAAATTGTGGTCATCGAGGCACATTCGTGCATATTTGGTGGTCATGCCCTGTCATTTCTTTCTTCTGGGACAGGGTTGCGAGACTTCTTTCCTCCCTTCTCCAATGCTCTATTAGGAAGAATCCGTGGTCCTTCCTACTCTGTTTTCCTGTACAGGTCCTCTATACCCACTCCGCGAAACTAGCTTCACATGTCCTGGCAGCCGCCAAATGCCTGATAGCTAAATTTTGGAAACAGGTGGACCCCCCTCGCATCTCTTCTCTAAGATCATATATATGGTTCATTGCTAACATGGAAAAGGTCACCTCGCAACTACGAGATAAGGAAAACAAATTTCATCAGATTTGGGCCCCCTGGCTATATGCCTAGGGCCTCGCAGTCTCTTCTTCCACTAAATAATATCCCCCTACACAATTCCGTATAACATTGAGCCTATCGCTACTTTGAAATACTGCCATACAGGTTTGATAGTGCTCCCTCTTGAGGGAGAGTATGCTTCTCTTAGTTTATCTCACTCGATGACCATTCCCTTTCCCCCCTTGCCTTCCCAACACTCCTTTAATGTCCATAACCTTACCCTCCCCTCCCTTACAGTATAACAAGTTAGTGATGGGTAATACGTATTACTGTTGTGAGAGTGACATTGCTGGATACTTGTATTGTAAATGCTTCACTCGAGTTTTTTGTTATTCTCTGTGTATGTCATTTATACTTTTCTATGCAATAAAATTTTGAGTTAAAAAAAAAAAAAAAAATTCTTTGAGGGAGAACTATAGCCAACTCAAGAAGTAAGGTCATACCTGTAGTCCTACAACCAGACGGGGTAAATGATAAACTGTGGTAAGTATCAGTGCGCAGGTTTAGAAAAAGACTGCTTTAAAAGTATATTTTATTGTTAGTGCTTGTTTGTTTTATGTTGTCTTGTGTTTGCATTCCTGATCGCTGGCCGATGGTAAGGAATGAAAATGTTTGTTTCCTTCGTTGTTTAAAAATAACTATCTCTTCTTTTCTTTCTCACAGATAAGGGTAAACCAAAGAAATATAGACTTGGTGATTAAAGGGTGGGATGGAGAAGTGTAAAAATTACTCTTGAAAGATTAATTAACAATGGATCGCTGTAACACTCTTTGTTTCAGACTGCAGTGGCTCATAATAATTTGTTTGGCTGACAGTCATTATTCAAAAATAAAGTATGTACATACTTTGCTCTAAAATGTTGTTTATGCATTTCAGTTAGAAACACACGTGAGATACTAAGTATGAGTCACTAAGAGTTAATTTTTCACATCTCTATTATAAGCTAGGAAGTCTGTTACAAAGATATATAGTTATGGTGATACCGAGTTCCATATGAGCTAACAACGGACGACACTGGATTGCACGGTTGACGTAAGACCCCCTAGTTAAGTATGGGGAGGGGTCATAGTTTAGCGTGTAGCTAATGGGATTAGTGGAATAAATACAGCCATTCTCCCATAGTGTCCAATCCAACTGTCATGTTTGCTTTAAAATCTCCCTTTCTGCATTTCTGTTTGTTTTCAAATCCTTGTATTCTTATTATTTGTTGCTTTTCTATTTCTCATTCTTTACATCTTCGTTAGTATCTCTCTCTTCTGTTGTATAGAGATACAAAAAGACGTAGACTCGGTCTCTTTCATGGGGCTAAGACGTTTGTGACATCAGACGGACTCAGGGATACACACACTAGATTGACATAAGTCACAGAAGCAGCTAGGGGTTTGTTTTTATGTGTATAGAAGCTGCTAATTTTAAGCAGAAATTTTTTTGGTGTGGAAATACGATTCATTTTTGCCTCCTGTACAAAATGTGCCTTTATATGTATGCACAAAGGGTGGTTAGGAGATTGCTGGAGGTTAGACATACAGATATGCATCTCTGTGTAGAACATTGGAGTAGGATTTTTCCACAAGACACGACATAATGTGAAACCCTAGAAAATGTAAAATTTTCATGTTTTATATTTTTTAACTGTTAGACAGACATGCACTGGATTCTCTTATATTTGAAGAAAGTGTTATAGAGATAACCCCTTTGCCCTTCACACTTAGCCAAGTAGCTGAACGTGTGGGATTGAAAATGGCATGTGAGTTGGCAGAGGGAAAATCAATTGATATACATTGGTCTTCAGCATTTTTCTAGTCTAGGGGACGATGTTGAGGTGACTGAAAAACTTTTTATATAGCAATGCCAGCATATGAGTAGGACATGACATAGAGGACTTGATACAGTGACACAGTTACCAATTGAAGTAGCTGCTAGTAAAGTCCACACTTACACACACGACTGTACATGGCTGTCACACCAGGGCGAACATAGCTGTCAAACAGACAGCAGGGTTTTATGTGACAACTGACAAATCTATGTTTTGTTTTGTTTTTCGTTGTATTGTTTTAAAATGTGTACACACACACACACACATATTAGTTAATATATGAAGATTTGTGTTACCTGAAGAATAAACTGTCTGGAAGGTGAAGAAATGTGATTAGGAGTCTGGCGGACCCTGGAGAGATGGACAAGATAGACCAGTAGCTCCCAGAGTTTATCTTCCAGACCTAGCGGAGGCAGCACATGGTCTGGCTCAGCTGGGTACAGAAGGTATGTGCAAGCTGATAAGAGTATATTGGGGTGCACCAGACAGTTCTTCTCAAACTAGTAAGAAGGCAACGTCCTGTCTTGATTGAATGAATGTCAGGAAGATGATAGAGCCATCCCATATCCCTCCTGCAGATGGGTTTTCTCCAGGTAAAACAAATCCACATCATCCAATTACCACCTTGCAGGATCCTCAAGTATGCACTGTTGTACCGATGAAATATGTCTGGGTGGAGGTGTATTGAAATGTTTCTAATGTAATGCTGTATCATACTCAGGACTTTTGTTATTCAATGAGATAGCCCTAGGGTTATAAGAAGTGATAGGGGTATTTATGTTATTGATAATAAATGTATAATGTATGAGCAGTGATGACAAATTACCTACTTTTTGATTAGCCACAAACCAGTGTGAAAATAAAGTAACGGTATTAGTTAAAAATTGAATAGAATGAGGGTTGAAACTTGATTGGAGTGGCTGGTAGCTTTGGCCACTAGTCCTCCCCACTATCAAGATCACTCCTAAGCTGCCTCCTAACCTGTTGACTTTTGAAATGTTTTTGACTTTTCTTGTGATGAGTTTATAACCGACAGATTAGTCTAGACCTTGAGAGGAAAGGTAAATAGGGAGACAGCAACCAAGAACGTTCAAACCACTGTCTCCTGAAAAGTTACACTAACTGTCAGGACGTTGGGCCGGGAGAGTAAGTTGTGGAACAGTAATTTCCTAGGCTCAGGTTATTTGACAGACCGGTACCATGTGCGGGCTACCAGCATCACGTCCTTAAGGGTAGGAGAGATACATTGGTACCCATTCCACCCACTGCAGAGGAGCCAACACCCAGAGAAGGTTCCAACTACACTCATGAATCTGTTCTGGGAGACCCCGAATGCAGTTAGCAACACCTGAGCCAAAGACTAAGACAGTTGTCCAGCATGAAGCGCTAGTTTTTCCTGTTCTGTGTTTTTCTCATCTCATTCTCTTTCCAGGACAGTCAATTCTTTCGATGGTAAACAGTTAAGAGAGGCTGGTTCAGGTAGTGATATTGGGAAGTTGGGGATGAAGGAGAAGTTAGTAGCACAATCGGTCCAGTCAATTACTCTATTCAATTCAGTGAGTACTGAAGTACTGTTCTAGCTGGATCCAGTAGAGTATGTAGCGATCGCGGCGGTATCTATGTATCTGTTGGTATCGGCTGTACTGTATTATAATTATGTATTGAACTGCTAAATTTTGCATCTGCTAAATAAATTATTTTTGTGCTTTGGAAACACAAGCAATCGCTCAGACAATGCTTATTGGAAAATGATAAAATTACTGTAATAATAGAAAGGAGTTACCATCTCTAGGTATTAATGATGGAACCCAAATAGGTTGAAGAGTAGAGTCGAAAAAAATATGCAAGCTATATTCTAGTTGCCATACAGTAGTATCTGGCCTGAGGCATGTAAATCAATAGAGTCAATAGTCACTGTGTGGTAGAAGAATATACTGATCCCCTGGGTCTGACCAGAGGTTGGCTGAAAAGTAGTTGGACTCCTGTACCACGGTGCAGATATTAACAGCAGCCAGGGTGCTCCAAAAAGATAGGAGATAATGCGCCCTAACAAGCTTAAAGGGGAGCAGTATCCTTGTTGTCAATCCAGGTGAGGCAATATGCTCCTCAGATAGTTGATGGGGAAGGAGCCATTCCTCCATGTGCAGTGGGCGGCCCAGACAGATGGCAATTGCAGCACAAAGAGTTTAGGTTGTCGGGTGGATGGTCCGGGAAATCGGTGCAAGAGGCGTAGTGGGGAGCACTGAACGATAAAATGTGGTGGTTCAGGATACTCCAAATTTCTGTAGGGTGCATGGCCAGTCTCGAGGCGAGTCACAGTGGGAAATATGCCTCGGAGAGTCTGCAACTGGAACACTTCAAGCTGGAAGAAGATGGAGCGCTCAATAAAGGCAGGATGGTGGCGGGCCTCTGTCAGATGACCAGAGGCTCTGCAACTCCACAGTGGTCCGACTATGAGCCTCTGATGAACCCAGAGAAAGGAAGCTCTTCATAATCCATTGTGATCCAAGAAATTCCAGACACAGGCCGTCTCTGAGTGAGCCTTTTCCCTGAGCTTAAAAAGAAAGATTCGTATGAACAGATAAACAGAAAATATATCAAATCTAGTTCTGACATTTTGCTTTCAAAACATGTTAGTACCATAACTTGTACAGATTTGCTCAACAATAACTAAACAATTAACCATAAAACATGCATAATCACAAACAATCCTTTTAGACATTTTCCAACCTAAACAGTAACATTAGTGTACACCACTACAATAGACCAGTGGGTGCTTTAACTAAATAAATATGAAAAGAAACTATGGGATGGGGAGTAGCATTCTGGGTTTCAAGAAGTGACTAGAGCTTTTACTCACATTGGGCTTGATTCATTAGGGCATATATCTGCCGGTTTTAAGCATATTGTCTTACTACCCTCAATGTGAAAGGGGGGTGTCCTTGGTGGGTAAGGAGCATGTGCAATGTACAGTAGGGGTGTGCCAAACTCAAACGCAAGGTCTCTTGCTCCAGCAGTATGTTGATCTTCGCCTGTGGGTCAACCGGTTCTTTACTGTGTAAAAAATAAATAAATAGCTAATTAAAGAAAAAAAAAAGCGTGGGTTCCCCCCCTCTAGTATTAAACCTAGTGCTGTCAGGCTGGTGCTGGCTGCGGCGAAATTGGAGGGAAAAATGTGTTCCCCATAACCAGCACTAGGACAACCAGCCATGGTGGGTGGCGCTATTGCAGGGACACACACGGCAGGGGTCCCCATGCCATAATGACAACCAACCCCAGGCTGTTCAGCACTGGGCTGGATTCCTTAGAATGTGAGATCCACAAGAAAATTGTGCGGGCCGCCAATCTAGGAAGTACGAGCCCAGTGCTGAAGGCACTAGGGCTCTTCCTACATCCCTGGGGCGGTGGGTGTAGGGCGGCGGTTCCCAAAGTGTGCGCAGCGGCTCCCAGGGGTGCCGCGGCGCTGTCACTGGGGTGCCGCGAGCCAGCTATAGGAAAAAACAAAGACCACATAAACTTACCAATCCGCGCGGCGCCAGGACCCAGCAGACTCCTCTCTCCCGCAGCTGTCACTGAATATCGTCACTGAATAAGTTTATGTGCTCTTTGTTTTTTCCTATGGCTGGCTCGCGGCAGAGGAGTGAGAGGGAGCGTGACAGTGGGGCAGACAGCGGGGCAGACAGCGGTGCAAAGGAGGGTGACAGTGGGGCAGACAGCGGGGCAAAGGAGGGTGACATCGGGGCAGACAGAGGGGCAAAGGAGGGTGACAGCGGGGCAGACAGCGGGGCAAAGGAGGGTGACATCAGGGCAGACAGCGGGGCAAAGGAGGGTGACATTGGGGCAGACAGCGGGGCAGACAGAGGGGCAAAGGAGGGTGACAGCGGGGCAGACAGCGGGGCAGACAGCAGGGCATAGGAGGGTGACAGCAGGGCAGAGGAGTGTGACAGAGGGGCAGAGGAATGTGACAGTGGGGCAGACAGCGGGGCAGAAGAGGGTGACAGCGGGGCAGACAGAGGGGCAAAGGAGGGTGACAGCGGGGCAGACAGAGGGACAGACAGCAACGCAAAGAAGGGTGACATCGGGGCAGACAGAGGGGCAAAGGAGGGTGACAGGGGGCAGACAGCGGTGCAAAGGAGGGTGACATCGGGGCAGACAGCGGGACAAAGGAGGGTGACATCGGGGCAGACAGCGGGACAAAGGAGGGTGACATCGGGCCAGACAGCGGGGCAGACAGCAGGGCATAGGAGGGTGACAGCAGGGCAGAGGAGTGTGACAGAGGGGCAGAGGAATGTGACAGTGGGGCAGACAGAGGGGCAAAGGAGGGTGACAGCGGGGCAGACAGAGGGGCAGACAGCGGGGCAAAGAAGGGTGACATCGGGGCAGACAGAGGGGCAAAGGAGGGTGACATTGGGGCAGACAGCGGGGCAGACAGAGGGGCAAAGGAGGGTGACAGCGGGGCAGACAGCGGGGCAGACAGCAGGGCATAGGAGGGTGACAGCAGGGCAGAGGAGTGTGACAGAGGGGCAGAGGAATGTGACAGTGGGGCAGACAGCGGGGCAGAGGAGGGTGACAGGGGGCAGACAGCGGGGCAAAGGAGGGTGACATCGGGGCAGACAGCGGGACAAAGGAGGGTGACATCGGGGCAGACAGCGGGACAAAGGAGGGTGACATCGGGGCAGACAGCGGGGCAGACAGCGGGGCATAGGAGGGTGACAGCAGGGCAGAGGAGTGTGACAGAGGGGCAGAGGAATGTGACAGTGGGGCAGACAGAGGGGCAAAGAAGGGTGACATCAGGGCAGACAGAGGGGCAAAGGAGGGTGACAGGGGGCAGACAGCGGGGCAAAGGAGGGTGACATCGGGGCAGACAGCGGGATAAAGGAGGGTGACATCGGGGCAGACAGCGGGGCAGACAGAGGGGCAAAGGAGGGTGACAGTGGGGCAGACAGCGGGGCAGACAGCGGGGCAGACAGCGGGGCATAGGAGGGTGACAGCAGGGCAGAGGTGTGTGACAGAGGGGCAGAGGAGTGTGACAGTGGGGCAGACAGCGGGGCAGAGGAGGGTGACAGTGGGGCAGACAGTGGGGCAGAGGAGGGTGACAGCGAGGCAGAGGAGGGGGACACAGCCTGAGAGGGGCAGTGGAGGGGGACACAGCCTGAGAGGGGCAGTGGAGGGGGACACAGCCTGAGAGGGGCAGTGGAGGGGGACACAGCATGAGAGGGGCAGTGGAGGGGGACACAGCCTGAGAGGGGCAGTGGAGGGGGACACAGCATGAGAGGCAGACAGCGGTGCAAAGGAGGGTGACAGTGGGGCAGACAGCGGGGCAAAGGAGGGTGACATCGGGGCAGACAGAGGGGCAAAGGAGGGTGACAGCGGGGCAGACAGCGGGGCAAAGGAGGGTGACATCAGGGCAGACAGCGGGGCAAAGGAGGGTGACATTGGGGCAGACAGCGGGGCAGACAGAGGGGCAAAGGAGGGTGACAGCGGGGCAGACAGCGGGGCAGACAGCAGGGCATAGGAGGGTGACAGCAGGGCAGAGGAGTGTGACAGAGGGGCAGAGGAATGTGACAGTGGGGCAGACAGCGGGGCAGAGGAGGGTGACAGCGGGGCAGACAGAGGGGCAAAGGAGGGTGACAGCGGGGCAGACAGAGGGACAGACAGCAACGCAAAGAAGGGTGACATCGGGGCAGACAGAGGGGCAAAGGAGGGTGACAGGGGGCAGACAGCGGTGCAAAGGAGGGTGACATCGGGGCAGACAGCGGGGCAGACAGCGGGGCAAAGAAGGGTGACATCGGGGCAGACAGAGGGGCAAAGGAGGGTGACAGGGGGCAGACAGCGGGGCAAAGGAGGGTGACATCGGGGCAGACAGCGGGACAAAGGAGGGTGACATCGGGGCAGACAGCGGGACAAAGGAGGGTGACATCGGGGCAGACAGCGGGGCAGACAGCGGGGCATAGGAGGGTGACAGCAGGGCAGAGGAGTGTGACAGAGGGGCAGAGGAATGTGACAGTGGGGCAGACAGAGGGGCAAAGGAGGGTGACAGCGGGGCAGACAGAGGGGCAGACAGCGGGGCAAAGAAGGGTGACATCGGGGCAGACAGAGGGGCAAAGGAGGGTGACAGGGGGCAGACAGTGGGGCAGACAGCGGGGCAAAGGAGGGTGACATCGGGGCAGACAGCGGGATAAAGGAGGGTGACATCGGGGCAGACAGCGGGGCAGACAGAGGGGCAAAGGAGGGTGACAGTGGGGCAGACAGCGGGGCAGACAGCGGGGCATAGGAGGGTGACAGCAGGGCAGAGGTGTGTGACAGAGGGGCAGAGGAGTGTGACAGTGGGGCAGACAGCGGGGCAGAGGAGGGTGACAGTGGGGCAGACAGTGGGGCAGAGGAGGGTGACAGCGAGGCAGAGGAGGGGGACACAGCCTGAGAGGGGCAGTGGAGGGGGACACAGCCTGAGAGGGGCAGTGGAGGGGGACACAGCATGAGAGGGGCAGTGGAGGGGGACACAGCCTGAAAGGGGCAGTGGAGGGGGACACAGCCTGAGAGGGGCAGTGGAGGGGGTCACAGCCTGAGAGGGGCAGTGGAGGGGGACAGCGTAAGAGAGGGCAGAGGAGGGGGACAGCGTGAGAGAGGGCAGAGGAGGGGGACAGCGTGAGAGAGGGCAGAGGGGGGGACAGCGTGAGAGAGGGCAGAGGAGGGGACAGTGTAACAGAGTGCAGAGGAGGGGGGACATCGTGAGAGAGGGCAGAGGAGGGGGGGACATCGTGAGAGAGGGCAGAGGAGAGGGGACATCGTGAGAGATGGCAGAGGAGGGGGGGGCAGTGTGTCTGGATGCAGAGGGGGCAGTGTGTCTGGATGCAGAGGGGGCAGTGTGTCTGGATGCAGAGGGGGCAGAGTACCTGAGGGCAGAGTGTCTGGATGCAGAGGGGGCAGAGTACCTGAGGGCAGAGTGTCTGGATGCAGAGGGGGAATTTTTGCATACAACTAAATAAGTATTTCTGTCCTGACCTAAATACTTATTACATTTTTTTTGACCCAACTACTTCTAAAACAGGACTGCTCAATAATTATTTTGGAGGGGTGCCTTGAAAAAATTTGGAGACTCTAAGGGTGCCGCGAACTGCAAAAGTTTGGGAACCACTGGTGTAGGGTAATAATGTGAAAAAAAGTGTAAGAAAACAATATTTTAGTTTGTGGAACTACAAATTCCATCCAGCCCATTAACAGTCTGGACATGCTGGTGCTTGTAGAATTACAAGCACCAGCATACCCATGGCAGCCAGGGTATGCTGGCACTTGGAGAACCACAAGTGCCAACCTGCCCTGACACCTATGGCTTGCTGCGACCTGTAGTACCACAGAGCAAAATGTTAAATAAAACACAATAACCTCTTTAATACCACATTATCTTAATTAAAAAAACTAAAATTAAACACAACATCCTCTTTATAACTAGAGATGAGCGCACTCGGATTTTGTGAATCCGAGCCCACCCGAATCTTTCCGATCCAAATCCGATCGGAGACAGATCCAGGTATTGGCGCCAAATGAAAACTTGAAACTCTGAGGCTCTGAGTCATAATCCCGCTGTCGGATCTCACGATACTCGGATCCTATAAATTCCCCGCTAGTCGCTGCCATCTTCACTCGGGCATTGAACAGGGTAGAGGGAGGGTGTGTTAGGTGGTCCTCTGTCCTGGTAGATCTCGTGCTGTGCTGTTCAGTTCTGTGCTGTGCTGTGCTGTGTTCTGCAGTATCAGTCCAGTGGTGCTGTGTGCTGTGCTCTGTCAATTTTGAGTTCAGTGGTGCTGCTGGGTCCTGTGCTGTGTCCTGTTCAGTCCAGTGGTGCTGTGTCCTGTGCTCTGTGCTTCTAAGGGCATAGTTATTTCCCCATTATTCCCAAGTGTTTTAAAAAATAAAAAAAAGTTATATAAAAAAAATACAAAAAAATAATTACAAAAAAAATTAATTACAACAAAATTTGCAAAACCAATCCTGCAGTATAAGCCCATTGGTACTGCAATATTATATTACCAAGTTCACTGATTCAGCAGTATAAGTCCAGTGGTACTGCTATTACAAGGTTCACTGATTCAGCAGTATAAGTCCAGTGGTACTGATATTACAAAGTTCACTGATTCAGCAGTATAAGTCCAATGGTACTGATATATTACAAAGTTCACTGATTCAGCAGTATAAGTCCAGTGGTACTGCTATTACAAAGTTCACTGATTCAGCAGTGTATAAGTCCAGTGGTACTGCTATTACAAAGTTCACTGATTCAGCAGTATAAGTCCAGTGGTACTGCTATTACAAAGTTCACTGATTCAGCAGTGTATAAGTCAGTGGCACTGCTATTACAAAGTTCACTGATTCAGCAGTATAAGTCCAGTCGTACTGCTATTACAAAGTTCACTGATTCAGCAGTGTATAAGTCCAGTGGTACTGCTATTACAAAGTTCACTGATTCAGCAGTGTATAAGTCCAGTGGTACTGCTATTACAAAGTTCACTGATTCAGCAGTATAAGTCCAGTGGTACTCTCCTGTGCGTATATAATTTTTAAAGGCTTTGCCGAGTGTGTGTGGCTTAGGGGTACGCTTTCTTGTGCTACATATAATGGAAAACCAAAATTTGGAGGATAAAGTAGGGAAAGATCAAGACCCACTTCCTCCTAATGCTAAAGCTGCTGCCACTAGTCATGACATAGACGATGAAATGCCATCAACGTCGTCTGGCAAGCCCGATGCCCAATCTCCTAGTACAGGGCATGTAAAATCCAAAAAGCCCAAGTTCTCAAAAAATAGCAAAAAGAGAAACTTAAAATCATCTGAGGAGAAACGTAAAGTTGCCAATATGCCATTTACGACACGGAGTGGCAAGGAACGGCTTAGGCCCTGGCCCGTGTTCATGACTAGTTGTCCAACTTCACCCAAGGATCTAAGCCCTCCTCACCCCCCTACAAAAAATTTAAGAGAGTTATGCTGTCAGCAACAACAACAAAACAGCAAAGAACTCTGCCTTCTAAACAGATTACATCACAAATCCCCAAGGCGAGTCCAAGGGTGTTGTTGGTTGTGAACCCTGACCTTCCCATCACTGTACGGGAAGAGGTGACTCCATCCAGCATTTTCAGCACGCCCTCTGCATATGCTGGAAGGATCACCCACAGTGCAGTTACAGATTTGGCTAATGAAGGTGTGAATGTTGTACACCAGGAGGAGGATATTGATGTAGCTGGCGCTGAGGAGGATGTTGATGATTATGATGCAGACAGATACCAAATTGCCTTTCTCAATTTCTATTTATATTCTAGATTATATAACAGCTGAATAGTTTTCTGTTTTACTCCTAGTGGAGAGGGGATCAGATGCAGACAGATACCAAACCGCCTTTGTCCATTTCTTTGTATATTTGAATTTCTAGTTCTACAGTCTATGCAGGCTGCTTTATTTATATTCAACTACAAGTGTCGGGCGGGGGGGACATAGATAGCCACCAAAGTAACGTGGTCCATTTAATTTCACTTTCTAGCTCCACAGTCTGTGCAGCCTGCTTTTTTTTTATCTTCAAAGTATTTATATTTACAAGCCTTGCAATCTAAATTAACTAGAGGTAGTGACGTGGTAGAACTCCAAAAGGCAGTTTGGAAGCCCCTGTACAAACTGGCTCTATTTTTTAACTGAGTTGTCCCCCTCCAGTGTGTACTCGGAAAGAGTTTTTAGTGCAGCGGGGAACCTAGTCAGTGAGCGGCGAAGGAGGTTGCTTCCTCACAACGTTGAAAAAATGATGTTTATAAAAATGAATAATCAATTCCTCAATGAAGTACAGCACTGCCCTCCAGACAGTACAGAGGGACCTGTGGTTGTGGAGTCCAGCGGGGACGAATTGATAATGTGTGAGGAGGAGGAAGTACACACTGTAGGGGGAGAGGAATCAGAGGTTGAGGATGAGGACGACATCTTTCCTCAGTAGAGCCTGTTAGTTTGTACAGGGAGAGATGAATTGTTTTATTGGTGTGGGGGCCCAAACAAACCAATCATTTCAGCCACAGTTGTTTGGTAGGCCCTGTCGCTGAAATGATTGGTTTGTTAAAGTGTGCATGTCCTATTTCAACAACATAAGGGTGGGTGGGAGGGCCCAAGGACAATTCCATCTTGCAACTATTTTTTTGGCATTATGTGACCATTCAACAGTCGTTTGCCATGTTCAAAAAGTAAAAGAAAATGCCAACAAATTCAATAAATTAAATCAAAAGTTAAATGCCCTGTCATTATTTAAAACAAGAGGTTTTGACGTGCTAGAATTAGTGTAGTGTTAAGATGTTATAAACACTACACTTGGAACTTGGAGGAGGTATTGTGGCCCCGGTATCAAATTGGGTACCGGGGCCACCCCACTATGCAGTCCAGATACTTGTTTGGTGGAATTCTGACCAGTTGAGGGTGTATGTATTTTATTGTGGCCCTGGTATCAAATTGGGTACCGGGGCCACCCCACTACGCAGTCCAGATACTTGTTTGGTGGAATTCTGACCAGTTGAGGGTGTATTTATTTTATTGTGGCCCCGGTATCAAATTGGGTACCGGGGCCACCCCAATACGCAGTCCAGATACTTGTTTGGTAGAATTCTGACCAGTTGAGGATTTTATTATTATATTGTGGGGACCACTCTATACCACACTACCACTCTATACCACTTTATTTAATACTTTAATTCTATTTAATACTTTAATTATATTACTAATTCCCATAAAGAGGAACTGCCGCTTCTATTTAATACTTTAATTCTATTAGTAGTTACCATAAAGAGGAACAAATTAAACAAATTTTACCAAAAGTATAATATGACTTACAAACACTACACTTGAAAGATGGTGCCTTTAAATGAAAAAGTCAGTCTTCATTGTACGACTATGCAACAGGGACAGTTTTTTGGTTTACAAAGTCAACCAATAACACTTCGACCCTGTCTGTCTTTAACATACTTGATGGGATCTCAATGATGAATGGTCTGTACCATGGTTGGAGGAGGTATTTTGGCCCCGGTACCAAATTGCAGTCCAGAACCTTTTTTTTGGGAATTCAGACCCGTGGAGGGTTTTTTTAATTATATTGTGGTGACCACTCCTCTACACAGTCCAGGTACATTATTGGTGCGATTCATACCAGTTGATGGTTTTCTTATTATATATATTGTGGTGACCCACTCCTCTACGCAGTCCAGGTACATTATTGGTGCGAATCATACAAATAAAGGGTTTTTAATTTATATTGTGGTGACCCACTCCTCTACGCAGTCCAGGTACATTATACGGTGCGATTCATACCAGTTGATGGTTTTCTTATTATATATATTGTGGTGACCCACTCCTCTACGCAGTCCAGGTACATTATTGGTGCGAATCATACAAATAAAGGGTTTTTAATTTATATTGTGGTGACCCACTCCTCTACGCAGTCCAGGTACATTATTCGGTGCGATTCATACCAGTTGATGGTTTTCTTATTATATATATTGTGGTGACCCACTCCTCTACGCAGTCCAGGTACATTATTGGTGCGAATCATACAAGTTCAGGGTTTTTAATTTATATTGTGGTGACCCACTCCTCTACGCAGTCCAGGTACATTATTCGGTGCGATTCATACCAGTTGATGGTTTTCTTATTATATATATTGTGGTGACCCACTCCTCTACGCAGTCCAGGTACATTATTGGTGCGAATCATACAAGTTCAGGGTTTTTAATTTATATTGTGGTGACCCACTCCTCTACGCAGTCCAGGTACATTTTTTGGTGCGATTAAGACCAGTTGATGGTTTTCTTATTATATTGTGGGGACCACTCCACTACGCAGTCCAGAAAGATACCTCGTTGCAACGTTTTGGACTAATAACTATATTGTGAGGTGTTCAGAATACACGGTAAATTAGTGGAAATGCTTGTTATTGAATGTTATTGAGGTTAATAATAGCGTAGGAGTGAAAATAAGCCCAAAAACTTGATTTTTGAACTTTTAATGCTTTTTTCAAAAAAAAATCCGAATCCAAAACCTTAAATCCGAACCAAAACCTTTCGGCAGGTGTTTTGCGAAACAAATCCGAACCCAAAACATTGCGGAAATCCGAATCCAAAACACAAAACACGAGACACCAAAAGTCGCCGGTGCACATCTCTATTTATAACCACATTGTTTATTAAAAATATATTAAAAAAAATACTTACCATCAGTTGTCGTCAAATGTTCTTCTAAGTTTGCAATCCAATAATGCTTGTAACCATGTCCAAAACCAAACCATAATGTTGCCAAAGGTCCAGTAGCTGTCCCAAATAAATTATATTCCAAATATCCATTCAAACAATCTTCTTATTTTCGGTACAAAGGACCCCATTTTGCATTCAAAAAGTCCATGAAAATTCTTCATATCTTATTTTGCTCATTATGAAAGCGGCAAACCTCAGAAAATTCTTTCTGCTTTTGAGAGACAATGGTTGAAAAATCTTGGAACATCAAAACCCTGTGATCATTGACAGGTGGTTGAAAGGTTTTCCGGTAAGACATAAGGATCTTTTCTTTGGAACTTTTCTTTTGTAAATCCAGAAACTTTGCTATTACTGGCTGTGACAGGATGGACCGCCTATGCCACCATAGCTGTTGTTGCTGGGAACCGTCTGGGCTTACTTTGCCACCGTCCCCTGTCATTATTCCGAATAGTCCCCTCCTGCCGCAGTAGGAGGAGCCTGCTGCCACCACTGAACTCCTTTATGGCACCCAGAACCACGTTCCTTATGGGTAACTGTCGCTGTGTCACGGGCACTAGGAGTTTTACCCAGAATTCACCAGATGTAGCTACACTTACCAGAGGTGCGGACCTCTGGGTAGTGTGGTGAATCAGTGGAACCATACAATAGAATAGAGGAAAGGAATGTCAATAGTATAAATGCTGAGTCTTGGCACCGTGGAACTGTGATGGTACAGCAGATTAGAAAGCAGGTACAATGAGGAAAGAGTCCAAGTGCCTTAGCACTGTCACTCACCGGACCGTGAGTGCCTCTGCGCTGGTGCGTGGCTCCCTAGCCTTCCTGCCGGCACCTGTCCTAAACCACGGCCGTCCGCTATCTTGATGCACTGCGCATGCGCAGCACCCAAGAACTCTTATGACCTTTGCTTTTATTCTAATTGGTTGATCAGGCAACTCCCCCTATTTAAGGCACCTGTGCTCATTACCTCATTGCCTGATCTTGAGTCTCATTCCCTGTGAGTCTCTGAAGGTGTCTCCTGTGTTCTACTAGTGTCTCCAGCTTCCTGCTGATTCCCTGTGTTACTCATCGCTGGTTTCCAGACCTGCTACAGTCTCCTGTGTTCTACTAGTGTCTCCAGCTTCCTGCTGATTCCCTGTGTTACTCATCGCTGGTTTCCAGACCTGCTACAGTCTCCTGTGTTCTACTAGTGTCTCCAGCTGCCTGCTGATTCCCTGTGTTACTCATCGCTGGTTTCCAGACCTGCTACAGTCTCCTGTGTTCTACTAGTGTCTCCAGCTGCCTGCTGATTCCCTGTGTTACTCATCGCTGGTTTCCAGACTTGCTACAGTCTCCTTTGTTCTACTAGTGTCTCCAGCTGCCTGCTGATTCCCTGTGTTACTCATCGCTGGTTTCCTTACCTGCTACAGACTCCTGTATCCTGCTCGTGTCCTCAGCTGGCTCCTGGATTTACTGCTCAGCTCACCTGTGGTTTCCATACCCGCTACAGCCGTTCAGCGTCTCTGCAGTCCTGCATATCTCTGTGGTTTAACTCCTGACTTACTAAGCAGTGGTATAACTTGCTGTACGCAGACCACTGACTTCCCCGTTACCTACCTGCACCTGGACAAGTCTTCTCACCATAGCAGTGGTACAACTTGCTGTACGCAGACCACTGACTTCCCCGTTACCTACCTGCACCTGGACAAGTCTTCTCACCATAGCAGTGGTACAACTTGCTGTACGCAGACCACTGACTTCCCTGCTACCTTCCTGCACCTGCTCACGTCCATCCTGGTCTCCATGGTTCAAACCTGCTTTTCCATTATAGATGCAAGTCACTGACTCATTGACCAAGATAGCTGCAAGTCACTGACTTTCTCATATCCTATTGGCATCCTCTCTCCATCTGCTGTGATATACGTTCCGCTAGTCACCCTGCTACCAGAGGACCGTTGTGTTGACTTCACCGCTCTGGTAAGCCTGTCATCTGGTGAAATCCTGGGCAAGACTCCTAGTGCCCGTGACAAGCACGCAGGTAGCATATAGCAGGGCAGTACTTGATAACGGGATAACGTTAGGCAAAGACCAATCGACAATGCAGTAGAAGAGTCAGCGACTTGCAGCTATAATACAGAGGCACTTGTAGACTTTAGTCCAGCTCATAGGTACCATACTGAGTAGTAGCTATATCACAATGAGACATGAGTGGTCTACAGCTGGTAGGTTTCCCCCCAGATGTGTAGAGAAGACTTGTCCAGCGCAGGTATGTAACGGAGTAGCGTGAGTGGTCTGCAATTGGCAAGTTTTACCACTGAAGTATAGAGGAGACTCGTGCAGGTGCAGGCATATAACGGAGTAGTGAGAGTAGTCTGCAGCAGGTGAGTTCTACTACTGATGTGAAGAGGAGACTTGTCCAGGTGCAAGCATGTAACGGAGTAGCGAGAGTAGTCTGCAGCAGGTGAGTTCTACTACTGATGTGAAGAGGAGACTTGTCCAGGTGCAAGCATGTAACGGAGTAGCGAGAGTAGTCTGCAGCGGGTAAGTTCTACTACTGATTTGAAGAGGAGACTTGTCCAGGTGCAAGCATGTAACAGAGGTAGCGAGAGTAGTCTGCAGTGGGTAAGTTCTACTACTGATGTGAAGAGGAGACTTGTCCACAGCAAACGGATAACACGAGCAGAAACAGGAAACACCTCAGAGTCTCAAAGGAATGAGAACCAAGAACAGGCAAAGGTGCCTTAACTACTGAGAGGTGATTAATTAACCAATGAGACTAGAGGCGAGGTTTTAACAGTTCAGGGTTTCTGCACATGCACAATCTTAGTCAAGATGGCGGACGGCCGCGGCTCAGGAGAGGCACCGGCAGGAGCGAGAGAGACCCATGTCCCAAACTAGAGGCACTAACAGTCCGGTGAGTGACAGTACCCCCCTTTTAAAGGTGGGCACCGAACACTTAGAAGCAGGTTTGCCCGGATATTTGGAATAAAACCTTTTCAGAAGAGCTGGAGCATTAAGATCATCTGCACGGATCCAAGAGCGCTCCTCTGGACCAAAACCTTTCCAATGCACTAAGAAGCGAAGGACTCCCCTAGAGATTTTAGCATCAAGTATATGAGTAATCTCAAACTCCTCCTCTTGTTGAGCTTGAACTGGGCGAGATACTGAAGAAGGAACAGAAAATCGGTTGATGATGAGAGGTTTGAGTAATGAAATGTGGAAGGAATTGGAGATACGAAGGTTCTTAGGTAAAGACAACTTAAAACAAACAGGATTTATCACTTGAATGATTTTATAAGGACCAATAAAACGTGGAGCAAACTCCATGGAAGGAACCTTCAGGCGAATATTCTTGGTAGAAAGCCATACACGATCTCCAATTTTAAGTGCTGGAATTGCTCGCCTCTTTTTATCAGCAAAAAATGTATATCTTGAAGATGACTTTTTCAAAGAGAATTTAACCTGAGCCCAAATGGATTTAAACTGTTGACATAAACCCTCCACAGCAGGAACTTGGGTGGGACAGAGGGCAGGAAATTTTGGGAGAGACGGATGGTGACCGTATACAACGAAAAATGGTGTTTTAGAAGATGACTCATGATTCATATTATTATGGGTGAATTCGGCCCATGGAAGCAAATCTACCCAATTGTCCTGGTTGGCTGAAGAAAAAATTCTTATGAAAGTCTCTAGATCTTGATTGACTCTCTCGGTCTGTCCATTTTATTGAGGATGGTATGACGATGATAGTGACAGTTGGATACCCAAGGTTTTGCAAAGGGCTCGCCAAAATCTGGAGACAAACTGCACTCCTCTGTCCAAAACGATTTCAGATGGACATCCATGAATTCGAAATATTTCCTTGATGAAATGATCAGCCAATGTAGAAGAAGAAGGTAATCCTATCAAAGGGACGAAATGAGACATATTCGAGAATCTATCTACCACTACCCAAATGGTATTGCATTTCTTGCTGAGAGGAAGATCAGTAACAAAATCCATACTTATATGGGTCCATGGTTTAGAAGGAATGGGTAGTGGTTGAAGTAGACCCGCCGGTGTTCTACAGGAAACTTTAAATTGGGAACAAACATCTCAAGCAGTCACAAACTCCTTGACATCTTTCCTAATAGAGGGCCACCAGTAACTTCGAGAGAGAATTTCTAATGTTTTTCGTTCTCCAGAATGCCCAGCAAAACGAGAGGAACGATACCATGACAAAATCTTTTTACGAAGAAGTGGTGGAACAAAGGTTTTCCCAAACGGTAGAACATTGGTGGAAGAAGCAGCTAAACTGACACATTTAGGATCCAGTATGGGACGATCAAAACAATATTCAATATCAGAGGAAGAGGCCACCGCCCGAGACAATGCATCCGCTTTTTTATTCTTAGAAGCCGGTTTGAAGGTTATAATTAAGTCAAAGTGAGAGAAAAAAAGTGACCATCTTGCTTGTCGGGGGTTCATACATTGAGCTGACTGTAGATAGAGAAGATTTTTATGGTCAGTAAAAATAGTCACGGGGTGACGAGCACCCTCTGGTAGGTATCTCCACTCCTACAAAGCCACTTTTATAGCTAATAGCTCCTTATCTCCAATAGTATAATTCTTCTCAGCAGGTAATAAACTTCGTGAGTAGAAAGCACAAGGATGGAATTTCTTTTGTTCAGATTTCTGAGATAGAATGGCTCCTAGTCCAACATTAGAGGCATCTACCTCAAGGAAAAAAGGAAGGGTAACTTCAGGTTGTTGAAGAATAGGAGCAGTTGAAAACACCCTCTTGAGGAACTGAAATGCTTGAAGAGCCTCAGGAGACCATTGCTTGGTATTAGCACCCTTACGGGTAAGCGCCACAATAGAAGAGACAATGGAGGAGAAACCTTGAATAAAACGTCGATAATAGGTAGCAAATCCTAAAAAGCATTGAATAGCTCTTAGAGTAGTTGGCTGGGACCAATGTAACACTGCATTCACTTTCTCCGGATCCATCTCCAGACACAATATATCCCAGGAAGGGAATCTGAGATAATTCAAAGGAACATTTCTCCAGTTTACAGAATAACAAATTTTCCCGGAGTCTAGAAAGGACCTTTGCCACATGTAATCAATGGGATGAAAGATCTTGAGAAAATATCAATATGTCGTCTAGATAGACAACGACACAAACATACAACAAGTCCCGGAAAATCTCATTCACAAACCCCTGGAAGACAGCTGGGGCGTTACACAACCCAAATGGCATGACAAGATATTCATAATGTCCATCCCTGGTGTTAAAAGCTGTCTTCCATTCATCTCCGGCCTTGATCCGAATTAAATTATAAGCACCTTGAAGATCCAATTTAGTGAATATCCGAGCTCCCTTAATGCGATCAAAAAGTTCAGTAATTAACGGAATGGGGTAACGATTTTTGATGGTTATGGCATTAAGACCTCGATAATCTATACACGGTCTCAAAGACCCGTCCTTCTTATTAACAAAAAAGAATCCCGCTCCAGCGGGAGAAATGGACGGTCGAATAAACCCATGATGGAGATTTTCCTTGACATAGTCAGACATCACCTGGGTCTCTGGTAGCGCAAGGGGGTAAACACGACCCCTAGGAGGATTTTTGCCAGGTTGTAAATCTATTGGACAATCCCAAGCCCGATGAGGCGGAAGACGTTCTGACTGGGCTTTATCAAATACATCAGCAAAGGAGTTGTACTGTGGAGGAAGACCAGGTGGACAAGGTGTTATAGATGATTTATTTATTTTCACTGGAACCACTTGAGTCAAACATCTGTGATGACAATCCGAACCCCAGGAAATAACTTGCGGAACATTCCAGTCAATCTGTGGAGAATGGAGTTGAAGCCACGGAAAGCCAAGTACAATAGGACTAGTAGTAACCGGAAGCACTAAAAATGAAATTTGCTCTTGATGTAAAGCCCCGATTGGAAGGTTTACAGGAATGGTACGTTGAGTAATAGTTCCATTGATTATTCGTGAACCATCTATGGCCGTAACAGCAATAGCTGTTTTTAAAAGAGTCACAGGTAAAGACCACTGACACACTAAGGAACTTGAAATAAAACTCCCAGCAGCTCCAGAGTCCAGAAGTGCTTGCGATGTAAAAGACTTAGTAGAAGTGGAAACAGTAACAGCAAACGAGCAAACTTTAGAATTCAAAAGGTCTGGAGAGGATTCCAGGGACCCCAACCTTACCTCTCCAGAACAGGTTAGGGCCTCGCGTTTCCCGACTTTCTAGGGCATGAGTTCAGCAAGTGATTAGGATCAGCACAATAAATACAGAGCTTATTCTTCAACCGTCGTTCCCACTCTTCTGAAGTCAATCTAGAACGTCCTTCCTCCATGGGTTCCACTGAAGGTGAGGGATGACGAAATCGAGAAGGCAGGCGACCCGATACTTTAGGTAAAGACTCCTTTTCGGAATTTCTTTCTCGGAATCTCATGTCCACTCTGTTGCACAAAGATATCAACGCATCCAAAGAAGATGGTAACTCTTGGGAAGCCAGCATGTCTTTAATCTTGTCATCTTGTCATCTTGTCAAGACCTTGCCAGAAGGCAGCTAACAATGCCTCACTATTCCATTGGAGTTCAGAGGCAAGTGTGCGAAATTGAATTACGTACTGTGCTACTGAACGGGATCCTTGGCGTAATCGAAGAATACTAGAGGCAGCAGAAATAACACGACCAGGTTCATCAAAAATTCTTCGGAAAGTTGAAATGAACATGGCACTATACTCCAGCAGAGGGTCATTTCTTTCCCACAAAGGAGAGGCCCATGCCAGAGCCTGTCCAGAAAACAGAGAGATTAAATAGGCCACTTTAGAGCGATGAGTAGGGAAATTTTGAGGTTGGAGCTCAAAATGAATAGAGCACTGATTGAGAAAGCCCCTACAAGCTTTTGGATCTCCATCAAATTTTGAGGGAGTAGGCAGGTGTAGAGTAGAAGCAACAGACACCTGGGATGGCACTGGGAGAGAAGAAGACTCCAGGGGATTATTAGTAGAAGATTCATTTTGCACAGGATCTCCCCCCGATAGCACTAGGGCTCTTCCTACTACCCCTGGGCTGTGGAAAGAGTCCAAGTGCCTTAGCACGCAGGTAGCATATAGCAGGCCAGTACTTGATAACGGGATAACGTAAGGCAAAGACCAATCGACAATGCAGTAGAATAGTCAGCGACTTGCAGCTATAATACAGAGGCACTTGTAGACTTTAGTCCAGCTCATAGGTACCATACTGAGTAGTAGCTATATCACAAGGAGACATGAGTGGTCTACAGCTGGTAGGTTTCACCACAGATGTGTAGAGAAGACTTGTGTGGTCCACAGTTGGCAGTTTACACCACTGATGTGTAGAGAAGCCTTGTCCTAGCACAGGCATGTAACTGGATAACGTGAGTGGTCTGCAATTGGCAAGTTGTACCACTGATGTATAGAGGAGACTTGTCCAGGTGCAGGCATGTAACGGAGTAGCGTGAGTGGTCTGCAATTGGCAAGTTTTACCACTGAATTATAAAGGAGACTTGTGCAGGCATGTAACGGAGTAGCGAGAGTAGTCTGCAGCGGGTTAGTTCTACTACTGATGTGAAGAGGAGACTTGTCCACAGCAAACGGATAACACGAGCAGAAACAGGAAACACCTCAGAGTCCCAAGGGAATGAGAACCAAGAACAGGCAAAGGTAATAGGGCAACAGGTGCCTTAAATACTGAGAGGTGATTAATTAACCAATGAGACTAGAGGCGAGGTTTTAACAGTTCAGGGTTTCTGCACATTAGTCAAGATGGCGGACGGCCGCGGCTCAGGAGAGGCGCCGGCAGGAGCGAGAGAGACCCATGTCCCAAACTAGAGGCATTAACAGTCCGGTGAGTGACACGCTGCTAATTTACTCTTGTGCTGGTACATTTGGGCTGGTACCCCTGACCGCTTACTATGGATTAGGGTGCTGTGAATGGATCCCCTCTGGCCTATCACACTGGCCAGAACTGCTGGGTAGCGACAGAGTGGTGGTACTGGAGAGCTGGGTCCAAACATCAGAAACAGCTGGAGAATGGATCGGATTTCGGGTCTAATCTGCAGGTCACAGGAAGACAGCAATATTGAAGAAGTTGTCAAGAAGGGTTTTGAAGCCAAGAGTGATGTTTATTTCGCTCAGGTACCCTGGAAAAGACAGTTCCACTGATTAAAGGTATCAGTGGTCAGGTCATATGGAGCATCAGAATGATAAATTTCAGTTTGCAAGGGCTCCCTTTTTATAATATTTTAGACACAGCCTAATAGGCTATTTTTAGAATTAGGATGTAACCTGTTTACCAAAACATAGATTTACATGTATTGCAAAACTAACAATATTTTACGCCTATCTGTGATATCTTAAAACCTTGCTGTGATATCCTGCATCTTAATTTGGACACAGTGGATATCTGACAACAAGTCTAATTACATCTTCCTATATGCCTTCAGTTGCTAGACCCTCACACATCAAAAAGGTCTAATTAGCATGGGTCCTTTCTTCAAACAGATGCAGAATACACATTTACTCCAAAGAAAAGAATTCCCCAAGAAAAGCTGCAAACCCCAAAAAAGGCATTTCCGTACACTAATATAGAGCAAAAAACGGTATGCAGCGCTCAAATCTAACTGTTTCCAATATAGGCTAATAAAAATAATGAGTAGCAGATCACGAGTGGTCAAGTGTATAAAATCAACATGTTTATTGTGTATATTAAAAATCATGCATGTAAATACCTGTATGCTTACAAAGGTATATTGTGAGGAAAAATTGCAAAAACTACATCACAGTGCACTATGACGTATATGAACCACACGCTACTAATGAAAGAAAAATATAACAGCTGTTTATTATGTAGCCAATTGTGTGGTCAAAGATGTTAATTAGAACACATGAGCAATGCTCTACGATTTCCCCACAAAAAGATATATAGTGCTGATCGTTGTCGTTATCATCAATCCACACGTAGTGGTAAGTTTCTTCCTATGAATGATAATGTCTATATGGCCATATATATAACTCCGTATTGAGCAGAGATGAACTAGAGCCTCAGTTCAAACAAGCTTTATAGTATAAGTTCCACGTATAAATGTATATTCCGCTTCATGCTCCATAGATGGAAAAGACACATATGTGAGTAGAATATACTGTAGTACTCACTGTCTCTGATGGTAGATATGATGCGTTTTTCCACATACCCGTATAGATTACACCTTTGCAGACTCGTCTCTTTGAGGTTACTGTGTGTACGATGGTCGTAAATAGTGATCACACACCTTCGTAATACGGACTGGAATCATAGGTGAATGAAGATGAAACCTATTTAAGCTTTAGCGGGATGCTGACATGAGTGCCTTGAAGCACTACATCAAATGGATAATACTTGTATGATCCGCGGATAACAGTGATATCTGTGACCGCCTCACACGCGGCTCTCTGATGAGAATGCTCAACGGAGAAAAGAGGATGGTAAAAGCAATTGTTTGTCCGCTTTCAGATGAATCCAATAGTACAACTCCTGGGTGGGTTGAACCAAGTGCAACAGCAATTACAGCATATAGCCAAGTGAAAATAAAAATAGCACAATAGGTAAAAAAAGTATACAGAGACCAACTAAATTGTTGACTCTATGCCCCTAACACGTTTTATTACGGAACGTAACTTCTTCAGAGGGAATGACCAGAAACGTACACTAAGATATAAAAAAGGATTTCTAAACAAAGGTTTATTGTATGAAATATATACATCAGAAATAAGGCATTTTCTCCAGAAAGGTTAAAACAGAAAAAAATTTCTTCCCTGGCCTCATAAATAAAGATTTCCTATATCAAAATATACAAAATACCAAAAATAAATGCGTTGGCAATTATATAAATAAGTGGCCTGTGCTATTTCCTTTAAGTAAATTTATACCATAAGTTACTTGTAAGTGATCCAGTCACACTCTTCCCCCTCTTGTCCATGCGTGCCAACGATTTGGTTCCTGGTCTGCAGTCTCCTAGGCTTACCGGAGGTGACATGGAAGATCTGGCTCTTCCTGCCAAGACAGTCCATCCGCATTGCTGTGAGCCTTTCCTTGCTTGTGAATTAAGTCATAAATTTCAAGTGCAAGGCTCCAGCGCAACAAACGACCATTTTCCCCTGAGGTGTGTTGTAGCCACTTTAAAGGATTATGATGAGTCACCACGGTAAAATGTCATCCATACAACTAAAGTTAAAGTTTTTCACTGATCAAACTATGGGCAAATATTCCTTTTCAATTGTGGCATACCCCCACCTCCCGATTTAGCAGTTTTCTGCTCAAATAGACCACAGTGTGCTCCTGCCATCTGGCCCCACCTGGCTAAGTACTGCTCCCAGTCCATACTGTGATGCGTCAGTTTGCACAATAAAGTCCTTATCATAGTTAGGCGCCAACAGTACTGGAGCATGAACCAGGGCTTCCTTTAATGACTGAAATGCCAGTTAATTACTTTGGGGAGTTTCTTCTTAGTGAGATGTGTCAGGGGCTTCACTACAGTACTAAAGTCTGAGACAGAACGTCTGTAGTACCCTGCAGTCGTTACGAATGCCAGTACATGTAACTAGATCGTGGGCTGGGGCCAGTCTCAGATTGTCTCTACTTTAGCTGGTTCTGACCTAACACTTCCTTCCCACACACGATCATCCAGGTACTGTACCTCTGACATCCCCATCCCATCTAGCACGTCTCTGCCCTAAGTCAAACATGCCCACCCAATCTTCCCTAACACCAGCTCTATTTGCTCCAGATTATCTACCCAAATCTTACTGAAAATGAAAATGTCTTGATAACCCTGAACTCTGTCCAAGTCAGCTACAAAAGCGTTAATGCAGGGCAATGGGTAGATATCAGACATGGGCACATGCAGGGGACCTACTATGTCCACAGCCACTCGCTGAAAAGTTTCCCCAATTATTGGCAAGGACCTGAGGGGAGCACAAACATTGGAGTGCCCGAGACACTGACACACATCACAGAACTTACAGTAGGCCCTGACGTCATCCGAAATTCCAGGCCAGAACAAGTTCTGTGTCAGGCGCTTCATTGTTTGGCCTCTGCCATGGTGTCGCACCATGGGGATATCATAGGCAACTGACATTAGTTGCACACGAAAGCCCCGTGGTACCACCAGTTGAACTTGTTCCCGGACTGGTCTATCTCCATCTACCTTCCGAGCTACATGGTACAACAACCCTTTACACCAGGTCACGCTCCCCACCTCCATTGCTGAAAGGCTGCCGCCAGGCTGGCGCCTCATGCCTTCCAGTGAGGGATCAGAGAGCTGCGCTGCCTTGAGCTCTTCACTGCGGCCCTCACTATCGTCTAAGTCAGGATACGCTGCAGGGGACTCTACATTGGGGTGACTAGGGTCAGTCAAAGTGGGGTCAGTCAAAGGGAGATCACTGTGCTCAGCTATACTCCCCACTGGAGCTGGCATAGTGTTAGGGACAGGAGCATCACCGGGCAACCCCACAATATCAGGTTGGCAAGGGACAACATCCTCTGCGATGCTAGGGGACACAGTCTTTCCAGAGGCAAAGGGCTGGCTGTTTCCTGAAGAAATAGCAGCTGTGGTCTTTTCCTCTGGGCTGGGTTGTGCAGGTGTAGATCCTGAAGACTGTAGTTTAGCAGCTCGACTCTGGGTAATAGAGTTGAGAAATGCGGTCACAATTCCACCTCCAACATCATTGCCTAAGATAATGTCAGTTGGGAGGCCATCCATAACAGCAACATCTCGCAACTCCTGGCCATCTCCCCAGTCCAGATACACCCTTGGTGCAGGCACTTCTTTTTCCAGTCCATCAGTCCATCTGTAACATTGGTAGTGCAATCCTGCAATACAGCAGCAGGATCAATAAGATGGGGACTCACAAGAGTAGTTGAGGCCCCTGAGTCTCTCAGTCCTTCACCCTGCAGGGGTCCCACTTGGAATGGCTGCAGGATCCTCGACATATTTTTGGGGGACTTTTGAGCACACAGCTGACTCTCTCCGCTGAGTCACCTTCAGACACGCCACACTCCATTGGGCTAGCAGGGGTGGAAACAGAGTTCTCTAATGGCTCACCTTCGCCAGTTAAGCAAGTCAGTCGGGCCCCAGGACTCGGATTAGGGGCACAAGTCTGGGGTGCTGGGGCTGTGGGACAGTCCATCCTTAAATGACCGATTTTCCCGCAGTTGTAGCACTTTCTCTCCAGCCTAGACTCCGATGGTCTCTGATAACTTCCAGGGACAGGGCGTGGCAGTGGCTGGCGAGAGGTACCCGAAAGGTTAGGTGATTGCTTTTGGGGGTGAGTAGAAGAGGGGTTTCCCCCTGTTTGTACAGTTCTTTGGTGTTGGCTGTTAACCTGGCGCTTCTGCCAGTGTGGCCTCACTGCCACATATTGATCCGCCAACTGGGCGGCGGCTTCCAGGGTGGCTGGTTTCCTGTCCAGCACCCATTCTTTCACCTTCGGTGCGTACCATCAGTGAAACTGCTCTTGGCACATCAAGTCTATTACCTTTTTCACAATCTGGGCACCTGCTCCGCACACCCACTTCCTGGCTGACTCCCGCAGCAGGTTAGCAAACTCCTCATGCGTGGCATGGAGGTCCTTTGTAAAGTCCCGGAGCTTCAGACAATAGGTCTCAGGCATAATAGTGTACATTTAAGGAGTGCCCTTTTCACTATATCATAGTCCGCACAGTCCTCTGTGGGCACACCACGGAAGGCCTCCACTGCACATCCTTGCAGTGTGGGCACCAGGTGCTTAACCCATTCCTTTCTGGGTATAGTGTGTAGCCAGCTAGTCCTTTCAAATACCTGCAGGTGCTCATCAATATTTCCAACACTGTCCTCAAATTTAGGGCAAGGTAGAGATCACAGTCCTGATCCTCTAGGGGGCGCCTCCCCCCGGGTCCTCATGGCTGGAGCCCTTCCCTCTTGGCGCCAAGCCTTGATGACCTATGTTGGCTCAGCTGCAGATGCATTGTCCCCTAAGACCACCAGCTGGATCTTTAGCCTGGCAGCCCTGCGCTCATCATAGGACAGAGGGGCTGGTTGTGCAGGTGCAGTCTGTTGGGTAGAAGCCACTGCAGGCTGTTGAGCAGGGATCTCTGCTGTCTGGGCGTCTGGGGTACCTAGCTCCTGGGCGTGAACTGGGCCACCGCCTTGGCCATCATCAGTTTCCTCCACCTGGGTACCATGCTCTCTGTGCCATTCCTTCAGCGTCTCTCTCATCTCTGCCCTGTTCGGTGAATGGCTGAGGTCAATGCCCTTGGAACTGCACAGAGCCTCAAGATCTGCCCTGGATACATTGGTGTAATCCGACATCCTGTGTGTTCTCCTGGCTGTAGTTATTCCTCTCCTGAATAACTCAGCTCTCCTGACACGAAAAGCAGCCTGGGATTTTCCCAATGCTTGCCACCAGAAATCTGTGACAGGATGGACCACCTATGCCAACCTGTCTGTTGTTGCTGGGAACCGACTGGGCTTATTTTGCCACCGTCCCCTTTCATTATTTGAATATGCCCCTCCTGTAGCAGTAGGAGAAGCCTGCTGTCTCCACTGGACTCCTTTATGACTCCCAGAATCATGATCCTTCTGGGTAACTGTCACTGCTAGTGTATTCCCGTGCTGGTACACTTGGGCTGGTACCCCGACCGCTTACTATGAATCAGGGTGCTGTGGCTGGATCCCCTCTGGGCTATCAGACTGGCCAGAGCTGCTGGGTAGTGGCAGAGCGGTGGTACTGGAGAGTTGGGTCCAAACTTCAGAATCAACCGGAGAACTAGGATTAGATTTAGGGTCTAATCTGCAGGTCACAGGATTACGACAATATTGAAGAATTTGTCAAGCAGGATTTTGAAGGGTTTTGTCAGGTGCCCTGACAAGGACAGTTCCATTGATTAAAGGTATCAGTGGTCGGGTCAGATGGAACATTAGAATGATACATTTCAGTTTACAAGAGTTCCCTTTTTATACTATTTTAGACACAGCCTAATAGGCTATTTTTAGAATCAGGATGTAACCTGTTTACCAAAACATAGATTTATATGTATTGCAATATTTACAATTACAATATTTACGCTTATCTTTGATATCTTAAAACCTTGCTGTGATATCCTGCATTTTAATTTGGACACAGTGGACATTTGACAGCAACTCTAATTACATCGTCCTATGCCTTCAGGTGCTAGACCCTCACACATCAAAAGGTCTAACTAGCATGGTTCCTTTCTTCAAACAGTGGTGGAATACACATTTCCTCCAAAGAAAAGAATTCCCCAAGAAAAGTTGCAAACCCCAAACAAGACATTTCTTTAAACTAAGATATACAAAAGGATTTCTAAACAAAGGCTTATTGTATCAGATATATACATCAGAAATAAGGCATTTCCTCCATCAAGGTTAAATCAGAAAAAAACAAATTTTCTCCCCTGGTCTCAGAAATAAAGATTTCCTATATCAAAATATACACAATATCAAAAATAAATGCATTGGCAATTATATAAATAAGCGCCCTGCGCTATTTCCTTTAAGTAAATTTATACCACAAGTTACTTGTAAGTTATCCAGTCACACTGGCCAAGGCCTACTATGTTCTCCACCCCCCCCCCCTATGTGGGCTCAACTATGTGGGGTAAATAGATTCCTTCCTGGATCCCTAGAACATAGAGATATTTATGCTCTTCGTCATCATTTATTTATTTATATAGCGCCACTAATTCCGCAGCTCTGTATAGAGAATTCATTTCGTCAGTCCCTGCCCCATTGGAACTTACAGCCTAAATTCCCTAACACACACACACACACACACACACACACACACAGACTAGGGTCAATTTGATAGCAGCCAATTAACCTACTAGTATGTTTTTGGATTGGGGTCAGACTCTATTATTTTTCTTTCTATGATATTAAAGTGCCAGATGTTTCTACAGTTTTGCTTTGTCTTCCACTGGATCAGCACAATTTGATGGATTTATGTATTATGTTACACTAACTGTGTAACAATGTCACAGGTTGAATTGTTGGTTTCACATATATAAACCATTGAGTGTGAGCTGGAGGATGGCAAATACATGTTATTTTGCTTGTTGATTATATAGCAACGAGTTAAAATGTAGCAAATACAACAATATTTATACTATATGCATAACTATAATTCACTAAACACAAGCTCCTGTTAACTATTATTGTCATATATTCATAAGCTTTTTAATTTATTTTCTTGCTTTTAGGCAGTACTAAATATTACCCACTAGCCCAAACCTTAACACCTCCAAGTCAGGTTACCAGCACCCCATCCTGCTAGCTCCTGTAAAATGTGTCCCTTTCGCTTCAAACCTTCCATCATTTATATGAGTACAGTTTGTTACCAAGATTAATAAACATGATACATTCAAAATAGTACACAATTATATTCTCAGTTGTATTTGTAAGTGATCTATTTTACTGTAAATAGAAACCCAGTTTTTGTTCCATATATATATATATATATATATATATATATATATATATATATATATATATAGTAAAATAAGACATACAAACTATGTGTAGGCACATATCTTGGAAATAACACATATGTGATACCCTGACAAGATTTTAAGCTCATTTAAACCACTTTATATAAGTTGTTGCATATATTGAATATAAAATAATGAATAAAAGTTTATTTAAAATATATATGGAACTTCACAACTTAAAACTAACAGTTAAATCTAGTTTATGTAAGATTCAAATTAAAAGCTGTATTTATGTTTGTATAAGGAGAAATGTGTTCATAGGTATTTGGCTTGAACTGATGTGTGTCAAGATTTTGAGCAGCCTTGCTACTGAGATTATTTACCCAAAGCTCTGGTTCCCAAAGTGTTAAACTGCACTAACTTTTGATCAGGTGGATGGATCATTCCCCTTAAAAAAATATATATATATTTTCAGTATTCCCCCCCACTCTCCCCACCCAGTTCTAAATGTCAGGTAGAGAGGTTGTTTTGAACCACAATTGTTAACTAGTGAAGGTAGGGGCTTAGAATGAAACTTTGGTTGAAACCATAATACTGGCTAGTACAGTACATAATTATGGTCATACTTCTTGCAGGTATATTATTATACAGGCACCTCTTGCATGTATATAATTATGGGGCACCTCTTATACCTATATAATTATGTGGACACATCTGGCTGGTGCATAATAATGTGGGCACTTCTGGCTGACTCCTATATAATCATCTTTGCATGTTTGGCTAGCTGGTATATAATTATGTTAAGATGGCGCTGCTCATTTAAACGTGGACAGCACTACTGCTAGTCATGCACAGTGCACTTCTGGTAAAACATGTAGGAGGCAATGAATAGATAGGAGTCCCACAACTGTCACCTAAAGTCCCATTTGTTCTTAATTTAGCTTTGACTGTATAATAACTATATGAATGAAGTTTGCTATATGTATGTCTAATAATGCTTACCAGAAAAATAAATAATTGCAGTTGCCTTGGGAGTGGAGGGAAATTAAAAAAGGGATTTTGCCTAAAAATGTCTTTGTGCTGCATTACAAGAGTAATCTCAGAATTTCATTTTATTCCAAAGCACCTGTGTGCACATATTCTGACGGTTTTAGTTAGAGAGAATACAGTACAATTATAAGAATGTTGCCTTTTTGCCATGGTAATGTTTCAGACATTCTAACCTTGCATGAAGTGGGATTTCACGGCCACCATATCGTCAAGATGACTTTATACATCCTTTTAAAAGTCATTGAAGTCTGACATACATACATAGTTCATACATCACAGTAGCTATCTATATCTATCAATTCTGACCAAATCTCAGTTTGTATAGTAATTTGCCTGGCAATTTGCAACACACCTCAGCTACTAAAGGTAAATTTCTGTGTAAATTTCCACTTGTCAGAAACACACAGGAATTTAGTGGATGCGACACAGTCAGTCTGGATTGGCAGAGGCACGGAATCTAATGTGACATATTTTCACCAGTGATCCTGCAAAGATGCATGGTCTTCGCAAATAACGTCATGCTGGTCGCATCCCCCATGCGGGTACAAGACGCGATGAGGACTGCTGGAACTCTCAGATAAATATAGAATAATGTTGAACCAGGGAGCAATAAGGAAAAAGTTGACACTTGTTTTGACAGAGTATACTGTTATCACTGTAGCTGTAACACAAGTGATGTATACAGTTATCAAGAGCCAAAAAAGCAAGGTTAACATTGACTAAAATATCTGCTACCTTACAGGTGCCCTGAGCAGGTTTATATATTCTGCTCTTTAGCTATGGGGTGGGTAAGCGGCAGGATCGTCATGTGAGTCCTTTAAGCATGAACATGTACAAGTATGCCCATAATACAATATTGTGGCCTCCATTAGCATCAGATATTGTCTTAGAGTAGCCTGTCCTATATTGCCAGTGAGGACGTCCTAAACAGTGTACAGGACCCCAGTAAGTACTTGTGGATATACTCCAAACACCCAAAAAAGGGCTTATAGGGAAAATTCAGATTACATTTCTTTAAGAAACCAGGGGGTAAATGTATGAAACATCGAATTCTGCAAGTCGATGGAATTCAGCGACATTGCAGGGGAAACTTGCCTTTACAAGCCATCGCCGCTTTAAATTTCGCCTGCAAAGTTGCCGATTTCCGGCGACTTAAAGAAATTGATGTTTCATACATTTAGCCCCAGGAGCATGAATGTCAACTGCAGTAACCTTAACACATTCTTCCAGACCGTAGCCTTTCCAGTCTACCAAAAACTGAAGCTTGTCTCAAGAAATTCTGGAATCAAGTATTTGAATGACCTTAACTCATTCGCACCATGAGTCTTCACTGGAGATGGAGTGGATATAGTAGAAAAACAATTTATGATTAGTGGGTTAAGGAATGAAAAATGGAAGACATTAGGAATTCGAAGAGAGGGAGTTAATTTCAGTTTAAATGCCAGTGGGTTAACTCATAGCATTTCAAATGATCAAACATATTTTGGAACAAATTTCATACTGGGCACACATAGCTGTAGGTTGACAGACAAACTTTATCCAATACTTTCAGAGTTTGTACAGTATATCGTATCTTGTCCGCAAATAATTTTCAGCAAGTGGAAGGAATATTTCTGGTTCATTTTAACACTGGCCCAAATATTTGTAAAATCTCATAGCAGAGAGTCTGCCTCTGAAACTTCAGATGAAGGTAGAGACGAGAATTTAGAAGGAGAGGATGAAGTCTGTAAACAATGAAGAATGGTAGAAGATTAAGTTTAGTGAAAATGATTATTGTGGGCAAATTTTTCCCAAGGTAGAACGTGCACAAAATTGTCTTGATAAGCAGAAATACATTCTGAGGAAAGTCTCCAGATTCTGATTTATATGTTCTCTTCATCCATTGGACTGACGGTGATAAACTGTGGAAAAATGAAGGTGAATATTTAGGAGTTTATGCAAAATTTGCTTACCAATAAAATTTAAGTAACTAAGGGGGGAGATGCTCTGCACAGGGATTAGAAGGAAACATCCACATGCAATATATGACAAGATATAAATCTATAACGTGTAGCATGTGGGGGTGCTGGTCCTGTTATATTAGGACAGAACAAATAATGAACAGGGGTTCATATTAGAAGGACAAATTAGCACTCCTTATGTTGATTAAAATATAACTTTTAATGATTATTGTTTAATAATGACATCCTCCCGGAAAACAAGGTGAAATATATTAAAATAACTTACAAATACACACATACACACGTGTGATAAAAACACAGACACCAACTGATAGGGATCTATTATATAAAGGAATAATCTGGTAGATACAAAGAATATCTTGTATAAATCCTTGGTAGCAGACCATTTACTGGTAAGTGGTGGTTGGTAGGAAGACAGAATGATTTAAAGAGTAAATGAGAACCGTGTCTCTTATGGTATTGGTATTATAAGCCTTCTAGTCACCACTGTAACAAATGTAGCAGGCAGATAACGGAGTAAGATACTTGATCTCCGTGGATTTAATGAGGGGAAACCCCTAGCTCAAAAAGGTCTTAGCTTCTATGGTGATATTGGTACACTATTCACAGCAGCTATACATTTTAGTGCATCTATGATAAGGCTGGTGAAATTCCCTTTGACAAAGCCTGATGGTGAAACGTACATTGGGGCCAGCGTTACTTGGCGCCAACACCAACTACAGATAGGGATGCAGTGATAGCTTCCATTTAGTAGCAGGCACAGATAAAAACGGTTTTCATGCAATAATAGGGGATTTTATCAGCCAGATAAAACTAGCTTAGCTGCTGAGATTATTGTCCTTTACAGAGACTATACGCAAGCTCACTCCTATCAGGGAACTCTTTCAGTACCACAGAGCTGTTACTGGTAATGAGTTAACTACATGTGTTATAGCTGACAAGGTCACACATTGCAGGAATTACACCAGCCTTATCATAGATGCACTAAAATGTATAGCTGCTGTGAATAGTGTCCACCATAGAGACTGCCAATTAATCTATATCAGGGACATTTTCTGGTACCCCTCATTAAATCCACGGAGATCAAGTATCTTACTCCGTTATCTGCCTGCTACATTTGTTACAGTGGTGACTAGAAGGCTTATAATACCAATACCATAAGAGACACGGTTCTCATTTACTCTTTAAATCATTCTGTCTTCCTACCAACCACCACTTACCAGTAAATGGTCTGCTACCAAGGATTTATACAAGATATTCTTTGTATCCACCAGATTATTTCTTTATATAATAGATCCCTATCAGTTGGTGTCTGTGTTTTTATCACACGTGTGTATGTGTGTATTTGTAAGTTATTTTAATATATTTCACCTTGTTTTCCGGGAGGATGTCATTATTAAACAATAATCATTAAAAGTTATATTTTAATCAACATAAGGAGTGCTAATTTGTCCTTCTAATATGAACCCCCGTTCATTATTTGTTCTGTCCCAATAAAATTTAAGACAATTTAGAAACAATTTTCTGAGGGCACCCGTGTAATCAGAATATTTTTTTTGCTGAAATGAGTGGCCAGATTAGGAGCTGATGGTAGAGAAACAGGTGTAATAAAGTGGATCATCTTGGAGAAGTGGTCCACCACCACTTAGATAGTGTTACATTTCTTTATAAAAATCAAAATGGTACATACACTTGCGCTCCCGTTTATGACAATAAGGTAATCATATGGATGATCCCTTATTCATAGAGGGATTTATTCTTTGTGTATTTCTTGATCACACCCTCATGTGGAATACATGAATCCATAAAAAAGATACAAACAAAAGAAAGAGATGGCATAATAACATTTGGCAACAGTTGGAAACAGAATCCACCACCACTATCTGATGTAAACAGTTCTTAGTGAAAAATGATGAAACAGCAACTTCCAATAGTGCACCCGTGATTCTTCTTTATCACTGCCCCTTTGGGTATATGCTTACATGTAAAAGCTTCCACTCAGGCATATCAGGAAAAATCCTGTTCTTCTTCCTATGTCCAAAACACTTGAGATCTCCTTCGACCTCCAACACAAAATGTATTTGAAAAAAGAAGCAACAAAGCGACCAATCTGGTGCATTACCTCAATACATAATTTAATAAACAACAATGATAAAATGGATCAAAAATAGAATGAATACAATTCAATGCTAACAAAAGCCCTGTAACGAATGTCCAAGTGTAAACAGCCTGTGGAGGATCACACTAAGTGTAGATGAAGTGGTATTCCTCCCATTACTTGATCTAGTCATGTTTTATATTATATGAATTATAAACAATTCAAACTAGCTATGATATTTATTTTTATATAGAGGATTAAATGTTTTCCCTGCAATGACAATCTAATATCTTCTAATTTAAAACAAGCCACCTTGTCACTCACCGGACGGTTAGTGCTTCTGGTCTAGTACGTGGCTCTCTCTCATTCCTGCCGGCGCCTGTCCTAAGCCGCGGCCGTCCGCCATCTTGACTGGATAGTGCATGTGCAGGACTCTTGAACTTAAAACCTTGCTTTTAATCCTATTGGTGAATCAATCACCACTCACTATTTAAGGCACCTGTGTCCTTAGTATTGTTGCCTGTTCTTGGTTCTCATTCCCTTGAGACTCCTAGGTGTTTCCTGTGTTCTGCTCATGTGATCGTTTTTGCTGTGGACAAGTCTCTGTTATCCGTGGTAAACTTGCCCGCTACAGACTACCTCTACTCCGCTGCATGCCTACACCTGGACAAGCCTTATCTGCTCTTCTGTGGTAAACGTACCCGCTATAGACTGCTTGCCATTCTGCTGCATACCTGCACCTGGACAAGCCTGCTCTGCTCATCAGTGGTAACGTCCACGCTACAGACTATTTGCTATTCAGCTGCTTGCCTGCATTTGGACAAGTCTCCCTTGCTCATCAGTGGTATGCTTGCAGCTACAGACTACCCGCTATTCCGCCACCTACCTGCACCTGGACAAGTCTTCCCATCACTGCAGTGGTACAACTTGCTATCCGCAGACCACTGACGCTCCAGCTACCTACCTGCACCTGGACAAGTCTTTCCATCACCGCAGTGGTACAACTTGCTATCCGCAGACCACTGACGCTCCCGCTACCTACCTGCACCTGGACAAGTCTTCCCATCACCGCAGTGGTACAACTTGCTATCCGCAGACCACTGACGCTCCCGCTCCTACCTGCACCTGGACAACTCTTACCATCACAGCAGTGGTACAACTTGCTATCCGCAGACCACTGACGCTCCCGCTCCTACCTGCACCTGGACAAATCTTCCCATCACAGCAGTGGTACAACTTGCTATCTGCAGACCACTGATGCTCCCGCTCCTACCTGCACCTGGACAACTCTTACCATCACAGCAGTGGTACAACTTGCTATCCGCAGACCACTGACTCTCCCCGCTACCCTCCTGCACTGGCACGAGTCTTCACTGCACATCAGTTGTTATACCTACCTCCGCATTATAGTTGCAAGTCGCTGACTCTCCTGCTGCATAGCTGCAAGTCGCTGACTCTCCTGCTGCATAGCTGCAAGTCGCTGACTCTCCATTGACATTCCTTATCCTAAGTTGTTGTACTGTTCCAACCATTCACCATACTGCCCAGAGGATCGCTGTGATAAACTCCGCCCCTCTGGTAAGCATAATCACACCTGGTGAATCCTGGGTAGAAACTCCTAGTGCCCGTGACACACCTGTACTTGAGATGCAAAATACTGATCTACAATAACCATTGACTTAGACTATAACTTTTGTCGGACTATATCACTTTTTGGAAACTATACATCTTCTCTATTCCTAGTTGATTTTATAGACATGCCACATAGAGTGCTAATGCTTTTTTTTGTGGAATCTTGTGCATACTTTTGGAAACATGCATATGCACATGCTGGCTAAGATGGTGGTACCTGCGGATGTGCAAAATACCTACCATCTGATAGGAGGAGATGGGTGAACTGGAGGTGTTCCATGCTGAGTACATACTTAAACATCCCCAGACAAAATCAAGATTTTGTTTTTCTATATTTCATTATTTAAAGATGTTAAAGGAGTGGTGAAGGTGCATGTAGGGCAGCGTTCCCTGTTTTCTAGCAGGGGGCACATCATTTTCTTCTGAACAATTACTACATTTTTTTCATGAGGGGGCCCACATATTTACTGTGGGCACAGTTCCACTTGGGACTTTGCATACCCAAGTGCTGGCAGCTGCTTTTAAAGGAGATCTCACACTCTGTATTAGCGGTAACTAGTCCAGACAATGACTGATGTTCACTAAGATAGAAGCTATCTGAGAAAGAGGTAAAGCAAACTATGTTCAGGGCATAAGGTTTATATCTGACTTATCCTTATTGATTTAATTTTTTAATTTTCATTTTTATTTTGTTTTTATAATCATATTTGTATTTCTATTTTCATATCTATTGTTCTCATTTCCATCATAGTATCAAAAATTACCCACATGCTCTAATTTGTTAGTATTAGGATCAAAGAGAAGTCACGTGGGCTCAGGGTCGGATCACACTCCTGTAATAACCGTTTTGTTGTTTTTTAAAATTACATGTAGATCGATCTCTGCCTGGTTGGGTCCCTAGATTTAGAGGTGTGAGACGATAAGGATGTGTCAGCTGTTTGGCCCTATTCTGGGAAGCACAGGACTATTGAGGCCTGCCCAAACCTAAAGTGGTCCACCCACCATTGGTGTGCTTTTTCGGCAGATGGTCTCTCCCATGGGACAAGTGACCTTGAAGCTGCGCTGCTGATCAGTGATCTATTCTGTTCTGCTCCTCTCGTCTCCTCCTCTCCTAACCTTACCTGTTCTCTCCAACACACTCTGCAAACTTGTTTGATTTTCACTGCTTTCAAGGATAGGTAAGTGTCTTGGGGGTGGGGGGTGATTAATAATATGTTGGGATGGTATTAATGTTATGTGGGATGTTGTGTAGAGGGGCTATTGTTATGTGGGGGCTGGTCTGGGGTTATAAATTTTATGTGCGAATAGGTAGCGCTGCGGAATCAGTGGCGCTATATAAATAAATGATGATATGATGATAGGTTATGAATAATATGTGGGACTGGTGGAGAGTATCAATGTTATGTGGTGGTTGTTTATTAAATGCAAAAAACATTAATGTAATGTGGTTTTAGTGGGTCTATTAATATATTGTAGGGCCTGTTAACAAAATATGGAAAATCTATTAAATGTGGGGCTTTTAAATGAATGTAATTGGGGAAAATTGGTCTATTATTAAATGTGAATGCTAATAATTTGATGATGGTGCTGGTTGTTGAGAAATAAGCCTATTTGTTAAATGTGAATGTTATTAATTTAATATTGGGGCTCGGTCAGGAGAGGCCTATTTATTAGATGTGGGTGCTATTAATTTAATTTCAGAGACGGTTGGGGGAAGAAGGCCTGTTTATTAAATATGAAGACTATTCATTTAATTTTGGTGCGTTTTAAGGCACAGGAGACATAATTAGTAAATGTGGGTGCTATTGATTTCATATTGGTGGGTAGGAAATGTAGAATGTTTTCCAACTAGGACCCCAACTCTGACTGGATCACTGATAAATAACTTATGGTATAAATTTATTTAAAGGAAATAGAGCAGGGCGCTTATTTATATAAATTGCCAATGCACTTATTTTTAAGATTGTGTATATTTTGAGATAGGAAATCGTTATTTCTGAGAACAGGGTAGAAAATGTGTTTTTTTCTGTTTAGCCTTGCTAAAGAAAATGCATTCATGTCTAAGGTATATGTTTGATTTCTGATAAGCATTTGTAAGTCTGTTGTGTAGTGTAGAGGATGTCCTCATTAAGGCTAACTAAATCTATTTAATGTAAGTGATAAACACTTGAATGCACAACAGGGGGTCATTACCTGAATGCAGGTCCTGTTAGACAGACAGGAACTCTAAACAATGGAGCCAGAACATCTAAAGAAATCAGGGGGATGTGGAAGTTAAATTGTGTTAGATGCAAAACTAGATTACATCCTGAAATCTGATGGAAATCAAGTTGATATGGAAGTTCAATTGTTAGATGCAAAATTAGATTACATCCTGAGATCTGAGGAAATATTCTAGAAGGGTTGGAGTCAGCTAGGTCCAAGGGGCTGACTTACCTCTGCTAGGAGTTATGTCAGAACTGTATAGAAGGTGAGCTATTTGAGCATGTAATGTATCATTCTTTCTGATCTCATCTGACCTGAATGCTGGTACCTTCAACCAGTGTTTGAGCAAATAAAAATCACTTGCTTCATAGGCTTGCTTGAAAATATCTTCCATGCTGAAAATCCTGTGACCTACAGATTAGACCCAAACTCTAAACTGTTCTCCGGATTCTGAGGTTGGACTTGTTACACACTTACCTGTCCCCGTTCCAGCGCCACGTTCCCCGCTGCTTCCGGGTCTCGGCAGTCGGTCACATGAGACGCCAGGCGGGGAATTCAAAGATGCTCGATGAAAACTCTGCTCTGACGCCTGGGCAGCGTCAGAGCAACTTCCTCCTGTTCCTGACTAAACGTTTCCTGTGCTTCCCAGTGAATCTTGCTGATCTTCCAGACTCTGTTCCAGTGTACCAGATCAGGCTTGTTTGACCACGTTACCTCTTTGCTCCAAGTGTACCAGACCCAGGCTTGATTGACCACGTTACCACTTTGCTCCAAGTGTACCAGACCAGGCTTGATTGACTACGTTACCTCGTTGCGCCAAGTGTACCAGACCCAGGCTTGATTGACTACGTTACCTCGTTGCTCCAAGTGTACCAGACCCAGGCTTGATTGACTACGTTGTATCTCTGCTCCAGTGTACCAGACCCCGGCTTGCTGACCACGGCTATATCTCCCACATCCTTACCTCTAGAGGCAGACCAGTGGACCGCGACCTGCATTCCTCCGCAGCAAAGCCCATCCCGCCTTGCGGCGGTTCTTGGTGAACACCAGGGGGTTCGTTAGACTCCGCACCACTGACCGGCCAGCGCTAATCTAGAGTAAGGCAAGTACTCCATATTTATTACTTATTAATGCACGTTACACAAGTGTTACAGGACCCAGCTCTTCAGTACCACCGCTCTGCCTGCTACCCATGTAGCCCTGGTCAGTGTGATAGGCCAGGGAGGATCTATCCACAGCAACCCTGATCCATAGTAAGAGGTCAGGAGTACCAGCCCAGGTACACCAGCAACGAGGTATGCTAGCAGCGTCAGTGACCCAGAAGGAACGTGGTTCTGAGTGCCATAAAAGGAGCTCAGTGGTGGCAGCAGGCCCCGCCCACTTCGGCAGGAGGGACGTATTCGGAATAACGAAAGGTGACGGTAGCAAAGTAAGCCCAGCCAGTTCCCAGCAACAACAGACAGAGTGGCATAGGCGGTCCATCCTGTTACACCAACATTTCAGTATCTGGCAAAGCAACAACTTAGCTTGAGACTCCAGGAGCTGCAGATAGTCAAAACAGTAAAAATAAGTAGGACAAACAAGATTTAGTGGTCTCCCTGGACAGCAAGGAGTGGTCAGTCATCCACACCCAGACAGCCAAGGTCTCCATAATTGCTGGCATTCAGGAAAATAGGAGATGTACTCTTGCTGGTATTTGGTCCCAGATAAATTCAGTCGCATGTACTCCCAGGTCCCTGATCTATGTTGGGGGCTCTGTTGTGCTATGGTGTGAGTGCTCAATAATTCGTATTGGAACCTCACCCTAGATGTTATTCATCAGGCTACTGGAGTATGCGTCCCCTACGACCCTTTGATACTTCCTTTTAACCAGCCAGTCCCCCACCTCAGTAAGCCTACCAACAGTTTGCTTACGCACATATGCCAAGCCTCCAAATTGCTTATAGCCAGAGTATGAAAGCAAGTCACTCCCCCCTCGACACCTGAGCTAGTCAATCACATTTGATACGTCTCTTCTATGAAGTATATCACAGCCCTCCTGAACAACAGATTACCCAAATACCACTTGCCGAAGTCAAATAATTGGATGAAGTTGTTTTAAATTAATATTGGTTGTTATTTTCTCCATTGCGGTTGCAATTCGTATGTAACAGCATATAAAGGTTAAATAGTGATGACATAGGAAAACACAGTACATGCACTTACATTCACACTCACATCTGTAAATAGTTCACTTTTAATAAAGTTTTCAACTCAATTTTTTTTATTATCAAGACTTAGAGCTATATTTACTGAGCTGCGGGTTTTAAAAAGTGTAGATGTTGCATATAGCAACCATTCAGGTATTAGTTAGCATTTATTTAGTACATTCAACAAAATGACAGCTAGAATCTGATTGGTTGCTATAGACAACATCTCCACTCGTCAAACCCTCAGTTTAGTAAATATACCCCTTAGAGATTCATTACATAAAGGTAAACCTATATTAAAGATATTTATGATTCAAGTCCTAAGAAATGTATTGTGTTTGGTCTTATATTAATCAACATTTCACCAGCAGGAATCTAGTGATTGCATATTGCAGTCGCAGGTTTTGATTAGTACAAGATTAGTTCTCAAATATACTCTGTTAATGAGTGAGTTTAATCCAGATTTTTGGCGGTTCCCTGATACATGTCACTAGCACAGCTGTTGGAGTGTGTTGCCCCCACCTGTGAAGAATAATCGTTTGTTTGAACTGACCTATGACCTGCATTGTACTGGAACATCATAAACCCTGAACCAATGAAGAACTATCTTAATGTTATCTTTGTGCACATTGTGACATCATCACTGTTTTTTTTTCAAACCAAACTGTATATAATCATTGAACATCTCCTCTCATCCTGTCATATTCTCATCTCTGCATCTGTATTTTTTAAAAAAGTATGTATAAGCACTGAACATCTCATCCTCTCTAATTCTCATCTCTGCAACTGTGTATTTTTTAAAAAATATGTACAAGAACTTTGTTACTTGCTTAACCTGTATTTATTTGCCACTCTTTGAACCAATTTTATGACTCTGGCCTGACTCTCATAAAGCCTGAGTAAGCCCAATAGTCCCCCCTCCCTTCTCTGATCAGCTGTCCAATTAGCAGAGATGTAACTTATTTTGAAATCAGCCTCACTATAGCTTACCATTTAGTTTGGGGGAGATGTATGTGGGGGCAGACGTGTGTTTTGTACACTAAGGGCCTAATTGATTAGCAGTCTTATCTGCTGATTTTGTGCGGATCGTATGGAAATCCACTCTGCGCATGCCCAGAAAAAGGAGATAAGTAAGAACATCAGTCATGGTCTTAAGTTGAGACCGCAATCGTTCTTAACTACACTTAAGAAGCTCTCTGACCTCTTAAGAAAAAAGGGTAAGACAATTATCTCTAGATCCGTCGGATAGATAAGAAGCAGTACTTAGCATTTTCCTTAAATTCATGCTTAACACTTAAGGAAGCTTGGGGTCATGTTTAAGTCCAAAAGCTATAGCTGCAGCACCGAATAAGCCACAACACTAAACTGTTGAAATACCATAGTTTGTTTAAAATACCCCTAATCACAACTAAATATACACAACATACACTTGCATACACTTCTCTCATAACAAATCACTGTTTTGTTTTTTTTAATTAATGTGAATGATTATACAATGTACTATTTTACCCCAAAATCCATGGTAGATGCACAGTTGTAATCAATTGCAACGTAAAGTGGTTGATGTATAATATAATAATAGTAATAATAGTAATATTAATAATAGTAAGACTTGTCATTTTTTGAGTTCTGCAGTTTTTCGGGTGACTTAAGTGTTTTTTCTTTTTATCTGGATGTCTAAACTGTATGCAATCTGTTGTGAGCCATAATAATGTATCTCTATTTTAAAATGTGGTTTTATTTGGCTGTGGCATACTTTTTCACGTGCATTATTGCATGTAATTTTTGCCTTGGCTTGGCTGTGAATCTCTTATGTGTGTATATTTTCTATTTGTTTGGATTAACTTTATTTTGATCAGCTGCTTGTCTCTGTTGTAACTCCACACAAATAAAAAATTCAATTTAGGAATATTCCCCGACATGGGTCAGGAATCAAACTCATGACCCCACTGTTGGCAGGTGGAATGGCTAACCAGTAAGGCAACGTGTAGATGGAAAAATACATACATTATATAGACTAAAACGACAAGCACAAAATTGCACCATGGTTGCAAGTGCTCTAGGTGCTACATATCATATATGGAACACATATTAGTGCTCAAAAATAAAACACAACACAGGTAAATGTGTTGGCAGCCTCAAGTGTTAGTGAAAAACAATAAGATTTACACACACATTCTTATTCTCCGACATGAAAGATGTGTAAAATGTAAATTTTGCTTTGGTTACAAATGTTGAATGCGAATTCAACGACTAATAAATCGCAAGCACAAATAGACACAGACATTATGGTTAGCAGTATTTTTTTCGCTTTCAGTAAAACAAACTAGCATATTTTTACATTAGCAAAACATAGGAGAGAATATACTAACTCTACACAGATAGGGCCGTGGGTCAGGAATTGAACTCATGACCCCACTATTGACAAGTGGAACGGCTAACCACTAACCTAAAGTGTTAATGAGCATAATAAAATGAACAATTGCATACACCTTCTTATTCACCGGTATGAAGGATTGTGTATTTTTTTTTCAATTAAAATAAAAATGGCTATGCAAATGCATCTCAGAATAAATCGCAATCATAAATAAACTCAAATATTATAGTTATCAGTATACAAATAACCAAGAGATTCCTGTAAACAGCATTGCATAGACCCAGCAGTAGATCTCATCATCTGATACAGCTGCATACACTTGTCTCATTACAATCCACTGTGAAGGACTGGTTCATGCACACTTGAAGTTGGTTAGGAGTCTATAGTGGAATTTACTGCTGTGGATTTGTATAGTGGACTTTTATTTGTATTGAGAGTTATATTTGATCTTACTCTTTTATAGACACTTTAAAAGTTTGTATTTGTAAGATATTTTATGTTCCACAATAACAGTGCACTCTATTTTCATATGTAATGTGCATTTTAATGTGTGTGTTATCTTTATTATACATTTTAACCACTTTTTTTTTTAAGGGGTGGTGAAGCTTTTCAATCTAATATCTATTAAGATTATTCTTATGTGTTTTGGCACTTTCCCATGTTACATGTTTATCGTACAGATCCCAAGCCCTCCTGAAACTGTGGAGCCAGCCCACTTCAGGTTCCAGACCGATTTGCAAGGTCAATTCTTTTCAAATATGTTTTATAACACACATTTTAAATTCTCTAAGATCCTAAAAATACAATTGTTGTGTGTTGATGAAAGTAAAACCATGTTTATTTTTTCAAAACATAATCATATACAAATGCATGCATCAAACAGTTTTAACTGAAAAAAAAGTTTACCTTTGGAACCTGCAAATATTTTCAAATGTAAGGGCTGCCTCTGCCCCTGCTGAGATTACCAGATGTGAGTTTTCTAGCCATAACGCTTATAAAAATAATGTTCAAGCTTGACTGTTAGAGCTTAGCTTAAAAAAATAAAACTAAAGGCTTTCATTTGTGAACTACCAGGCCTTAGCTGGGAGATGTCTGCCTCACCTGGAAATTAATCAACAATCAACTATAGTCTGTGCTAATCATATATCTGACTCACTATATGAATGTTCTTTTCTAGCCAGGTCAAGTACATCAAGTAAGTGTTGTGTCTGTTTCTTGATTTTAAGGCACTGATTTGTCAATGTGTTCTAATGGAGATACCTTACATCATCTGTCAGTTTGTGGATAAGTGAGAAACAGAGACACTATTTTATAAAATAGCTAAACGTGTCTAATTTATTACAACAGACCTTATGACCAGCTGGAGCACCAAGGAGGTGTTGACCGGGATGAGAGCCAGGATCATGTCATGGAGTAAGAGGATCAGGACATGAAGGAGTTTCCTTTGCAAGCATGTAAGTATCTATAGTTAAGAATGTTAGTCCTTTTAGGTTATTGGGAGACCTGCGTAAAGGTTTAGGCACCAGAAAATGTGGATTTTATGGCTGGAAAGTACAGCTGTGTACAAAGTACACACAGTCAAGCAATATTTTTTTTCAAAATGGCCTAGGGTTGATCTCTTTTCTATAATATTTTAAACAGATAAAGAAGACAGACATTTTGGGTTCCAGTTTGACCTGCCTTGCAACACATCTAACCATGAAAAAAATCCAACATCCATGCATTTGTATTTGATTTATAATTTTGATTATTTTTTTTTAAAGATTTTGTATTCACAGTTTTTTAAATTTAATTTGTGTTTATTACTGAAAATGTGTTTATTTATTAATAAATATTATTATTTTGAATTCTCAATAAGCATTTTCCTGTAACTCTCTGCTGCTTTGGACACTGTTGAACACCTTTCTTCTCCTACACACTCTTCACTCCATTGTCCATCTAGACACAGTCTTAGAAAAAAATATAATAATCACAGCGCTGAGAGTAGATTCACTCAATGAGATAAATCTGTGAAAAACAGAGTATATAATAAAAGACGTTTTTAATACATAAAAATAATAATAAAAAACAATAGTAAATACCAAATAATCACATAATCTTATGATCAGTGCACTGATCTAATTGGTCTCATAAAACATTGATCACCGGTGATGCAATGTTGTATATCTTTTAACTCCAAATACATTTAGCAGACTATAATATTGTGCAAGTAAGTCCAATTAAGTCTCCTTGTACCCAAGTAAAGGTAATTGAAAAAATAGTATAAATAGAAATAAGTTCAACTCCTTTCCACAGGCGTCGTCTCTATTTTCCAGTGTCAATTAGTGAATAATTAGAAACAACTTAACTGTATAATGTCTGATAAAAAATCATCATATATCCAGTTATGTAGATGGAGAAATAGGTAAATTACCGTCCTAGATTCACCAGCCTCATTAGGATATGTCCCACAGGTTTCCACTTTAGTCTGTTTCCTTTGTAAGTGTATATTGATCCACTGACACGCCGCTGCTGTGAGCGGTGGTCAAATTAGATCCACTCAGTGATATATATTGCTGTCTTTAGTATGTGGATAAATAAATAGATCCTCAGTGTTTCATCTGTTCTAGTGGCAGATCTTCTCAAAAGCAGATATACACACACACACACTTCATGTATTGGAGCAGATATCCCGCTGTAATAGGACAGTACTCCGATGTAGTCGCACCACAATATATCGGGGACAGGAATTCTTTTCAATACCTATAGACTCATTTAGACCACAAATTAATAGATGCAATAAATAAATAAACATGCTTTAAAAAATAAATAAAACTTTTTATAACAATCCATGAATTACCAATTTAAAATTAATATTTTATAACCATTGGCTTTTAATTTATTATTTACATATACTCTTATTTTCACAGATTTCATAATACATATCATATCTAATACAATATTACTAATTTTTAATGATCCATAATAGCAAAAGACCTAAACTGACAAGATACTAATAACGAATAGTACTTATTAAAAACAATACTATCACAAGAACAGAGGGTACTATCATAATGTTATATTGTCAAATATTCTGAATTATTTCTTTACTCCTATCTATTCATCATATCCTCTTTATCCCATACCTAATACATAATTGTCCCCTTCTTAATTATGATCTTACTTTACAATCCTCCATATAGATATAACCTATATTAAAACTAGAGATGGGCGAGCTCGGTTTCTTAAAAACCGAACCCACCCGAACTTCGGGGATCTGAGTACCGAGCCAAGTCGGCTTCCAAAAAGAGGCAAAACATCATTGTGACGTCGTCGGATCTCACGATTTTTGGAATCTATAAATACCGCCCTCCATGGCGATCTATCGCCATTTGAGAGAGGGATACAGAAGGGGTAGGATAGAGTGGCAAAAAAGAAGAGCTCCATTGCAGGCTTTTTTTCTGAATTTACAACAATAAATGTAGGGTCTAATATACACCCAAAGGGAAGAGCTGCATTGGTAATTTTGTCATTGCTGAAATAGAAATATACAAGTCACTTAACATTAGAGATGCTCACTGACTCCCGTGTTTTGGTTTTGGATCTGGATTTGCTTCGGGTTTTGGTTGTGGTTTTGGTTTTGCTAAAACCGCCTTTGCTTGTTTTGGTTTTGGTTAGCAATTTTTTTTACAAAATTTCATTTTTTGGGGCAAAATCACATAATTTTGTTATTATTTTGTACCTACATTATTATTAACCTCACTAACACTAAATTGCATTGATTTCCATTCAATTTTTATCATCTCACAGGTCACAATATGCTTTTCATACACTTTCAGCCAAATACTGCAGCGATCTGGCTGGATGGTAAGCGACAGAGCAATGACTCAAACACACGGCAGTTTTCCTACCACATCTAGGAAACATTGCAACAAGCGCTCCACCTGTTTCTTGGATAAGTGAGGTAAATCTACAGCTAATATATGGCAATGAGTGCTTCACCTGTTTCTTAGATAAGTGAGGTAATTCTACAGCTAATACATATCAATGAGTGCTGACCCCCCAGGGATGTGTGCTTTTATCAGAAACACACCAATCCAGGGTGCCAGACAACGCACTAAAAAGAGCTATTGAAATTTACAGTAAAACGCTAGTTCATCAGTGAGCTTAGAATTAGCCCCAATGAACTGCTTTAAGGATGCTATAAATCAAAATGACCAAAGCACCTTTTCTCTTTGAGTGTTTATTACACCATGAACTTATTAGTGCAAATTAAGAAAAAAAGCCTGCAAAGACTTGTAGACAAATAAAAATGACCAAAGCACCTTTTCTCTTTGGGTGTACATTACACCCTACACTTATAGTGAAAGTTACGAAAAAAAGCTTGCAAAGATACATCAAAAGGCATAGGCATATCCTATAGCAAGGTTAAACAAAAGACAACTTTCTTCCCCTGGTCTCAGAAATAACGATTTCCTATCTCACAATATACACAATATCAAAAATAAATGCACGTGCAATTATATAAATAAGCGCCCTGCGCATGTCCTTTAAATAAATCTATACCAAAAGTTATTTAATAGTTATCCAGTCACAATCCCCATCAAATTTAGCAGGTATGGGCAGTCTGAGAGAGGAAGGCAGATAGGAGCTTAAACGGCAGTAGAGAAAGAACATTTGCTGACACAATGTACTATTCAGGAGATGATAACTGACATACTATGCAGAGTAGAAGCTGAGAAGAGTCAGAGATAATTATGTTAACTAGTGGACAACAGCTGATGAGTCACAGAAGTAGTAGCGGCTCTGAGAGGTAGCGATGAGAGAACCAAAGCTGTCATGATGAAGTTGGAAAGATGGAAATAGAGATACTGGAGCAGCGATAGCTCAACACAGGCCACGAACTGAGAGCAGACTAAAGTAGAAGCAATCCACAAGGAGAACAGGAACCAGAACCACAGGCTGCAGGAAGTGAGCTTGAAGAACAGGCGTCAGACAGGTGAATCCAGGAGGTTTAAATAGTGCTCCGTTATCTCTTAGCCAATAAGGAAAAGGGAGGGGGTCCTGAAGTGAAATGGACTCTGCACCTGCGCAGATCTGACTGTAGAGCAATGAATGATGTGAGCCTGACGCCAGGACATGCTGGTTTCATGATCAGTGAGAGGCAGGTAACGAGACAGGTGCCCATATGCGAGATCGGAGCGTGACAGTTATAAAAACTTTTATTTATTTTTTAATGTATGTTTATTTATTTATTGCATCTATTAATTTGTGGTCTAAATGTTTTAAAATGAATTGACATTGAGAACAATAGTAAAGTTATTTCGACCGGTAGCCAAAATCAGCTGGCAGGTAATGAATTAATTAAGCCTGAACAGATGTATAATAAGCGTTCAGGAAGAGAGGTCTGGAATGAATGTTGAATAATCTTCTGAAGAAATCACTCCTAAGTGATGAATCACATCAGAATTGAGAACTAGGACTGAGAACTTTTAGCAATTGATCACCTACCACGGAAATCCACTATGAGTCTATAGGTATTGAAAAGAATTCCTGTCACCGATATATTGTGGTGCAACTACATCGGAGTACTGTCCTATTACAGCGGGATATCTGCTCCAATACATGAAGTGTGTGTGTGTATATCTGCTTTTGAGAAGATCTGCCACTAGAACAGATGAAACAATGAGGATCTATTTATTTATCCATATACTAAAGACAGCAATATATTGTTACAGTTCTGATGCCTTAGTCAGTATTTGCACAGGCTTACCTAGGGCGCGGAGTCTAACGGCCTTCCGGTCTTCACCAAGAACCACCGCAAGGTAGGGTGGACTTTGCTGCCGAAGGACCACAGGTCGCGGCCCCCAGGTTAGCCTACTGACGTAAGGGAGAAGGCTCTAAGTGATGGGTAGTCAAACAGGCAATATGACAAAGTGATGCAAATACAGGCACTAACCGTGGATTCCAGAGTTTGGAGGTCTGGCGCAGTCACCGGTAGATGAACAGAGTCGGTTAAGTACGTAGCAGGAGATGGGTCCAGAAGAGTCGAGACACAGCCGGGTTGGTAGACAGGAGCTATCAGGTATACGGTGCCAGAGGGAAATCCAAAGAGTAGTTGATAAAACAGCCGGGTCGGTACACAGGATGGTCAGTCCAATTCGCGGTGCCATGGATTAAGCCAAAGAGTAGTCAGGTCACAGCCAGGTTGGTACACAGGAGTAGAAGGGAAATGGAAGTACACAGGGAGCAGGGTCACAGGAGTCAGGTACACAGGAACAGGTAGCCAGGAACAGGAAACACATTGCTCTGACACAGGCAGCGTGTCAGAGCAGAGTAGATATAGAGATTTGAATTCCCCGCCCAGGAGTCACATGACTAGATGCAGGGAGAACCCGGAAGTGCGGGGGCGCCATCGGGAGAAGCGCTGAACAGCAGAGGATACAGCTGCCAGACAACGCTGACAGCGCAGCGGAGCGGGGACAAGGTAAGTTCATAACAGTACCCCCCCCCCCTCAGGGGCGGCCTCCGGACAACCTATAAGGCTTTTGAGGGAACTTGGTATGGAAACTCTTCAACAAACTTGGAGCATGAAGATCTCGTGCAGGAATCCAAGAACGCTCTTCAGGACCGTAGCCTTTCCAATCAACCAGGAACTGCAAGGAACCTCTGGAAATCCGAGAATCTAGAATCTCCTTAACCTCAAATTCCTGATCTAGCGCAGAAATAGCTGCAGGAGGTTTTTTAGAAGAGAAAAATTTGTTAATAACAAGTGGCTTGAGAAGGGAAATGTGGAACACATTGGGAATCCTCAAGGTAGGAGGTAACTTTAATCTAAAGGCCACCGGATTAACGACCTCTATGATCTTGAAGGGGCCAATAAATCGGGGAGCGCATTTTCCTAGAGGGAACCAGCAAGCGAAGATTCTTCGTAGACAACCATACTTTGTCACCAGGAGCAAGTAATGGGGATGGTCTTCTTCTTTTGTCAAATGCTTTTTTACTGATGGCAGAGGTGTGAAGCAATTTGCGTTTAATAAGATCCCACCTAGCCGAGAAGTCCGATAGAAGGGAATCAACTGCAGGAACTCCAGAAGCGGGTAGATCCTTGAAGGGTGGAACTTTAGGATGAAATCCCTGAAGAGCAAAAAAGGGAGAAGTGGAGGTGGAATCATGCAAATTATTATTGTGAGCGAATTCTGCCCAAGGTAATAAATTAACTGTCATTCACCGGACTGTGAGTGCTACTTCTCGTGTGTTTAGGAACCGTGGCCGTCCACCATCCTGAGGGTCTGCGCATGTGCAGCCCTTTCAACCCTTCAGTACATGTTCCTTTTAGTTAATTGGCTGATCAGGCAACACTCCCTATTTAAAGCACCTGTGGTCAATACCTCGTTGCCTGATCTTGGAGTCTCATTCCCCATGAGCCTCTGAAGGTGTTCCTGTGTTTCCTCGTGTATTCAGCTCCTGCTGATTCCTGTTGTTCGTTTGTGGTTTCCAAACCACTTCAACTCTCCTGTGTTTCATCGTGACTGCACCAGCTGATTCCTATCCGCTGCCTCCGTGCTTCTACAGTTTCAAAACCACTTCAACTCTCCTGTGTTTCATCGTGACTGCACCAGCTGATTCCTATCCGCTGCCTCCGTGCTTCTACAGTCTCCAAACCATTTCAACTCTCCCGTGTTTCATCGTGACTGCACCAGCTGATTCCTATCCGCTGCCTCCGTGCTTCTACAGTCTCCAAACCACTTCAACTCTCCCGTGTTTCATCGTGACTGCACCAGCTGACTCCTATCCGCTGCCTCCGCGCTTCTACAGTATCCTGCTCACCTCAACTCTCCCGTGTTTCATCGTGACTGCACCAGCTGATTCCTATCCGCTGCCTCCGTGTATCTGCCGTGTCCTGCTCATCGCAACCCTCCAGTACTCATCGTGTCTGCAGCCAGCCGATCCGCTGTCTCCGTGCTTCTACAGTGTTCCTGCTTGTGTCAACTCGCCTGTCTGCATCGGATCAATGCTCCGCTGCTTTCATCTCAGCTAGACCGCCTCAACTCTCCCGTGTTCTCCAGGTGTCCAGTTCTATATACTACTGCTTCCTGAGTATTGTTTACATCCTTGCTGGTCTACCTACCGTGCGCTGCACCTACTTGGTTACCGCTTCCACCCTCCTGGGACTTCGCATCCTGCCGGCCTCCAGCCGTACAGGTATCCCTGCACCTCTCTCTGACAGCCTGCCCTCCTGAACCACGGTATGCATACTTCTCATTGACTGTGCTGGTGTATTGCATATCTAGCTGGACTGAGTTGTTCTCCTCCGGAGTTTCCTATCCACTGAGACTATTGCTATCATTAGACTGTGTTACCGTTTAGCCTGGATAGTTCTCGTGACTTTGTATATTTGTGCAGTGCTGCTCAGTTATTATTATTGTGTGCATATCATCGTGGGATCAAGTTCAGTGTGCCCGTGTATACTCTGCATTGCATTTATCTCCCCGTGCTCCTCCTCACTTATATATTTCAGTGGTACAACTTGCTAGAGGCAGACCACTGTTCCCTGTTTTCTGAGTCACCAGTTTCCAGTATCCTTTCACGTAGCAGTGGTACAACTTGCTAACGCAGACCACTGACTCCCCGGATACCTTCACCTGGATTCCATTCCTTCACCCAGACAGCGGTACAACTTGTTATACGCAGACCGCTGACTCTCATCACCTCCTCATTACTCCTGGACATTCCTCCTCACTATAGCAGTGGTACAACTTGCTATACGCAGACCACTGACTACCCTCACGTTTCCTTGTCCATCCAGTTCCTCGTGTACAGTTATCTACCTATTACCACTGCTGCTAGTCATAGACTTTCCTCGAGCATTCTCTTATCATCTGCTGTCTCCTGTTCCGTGATCACCCCGCTACCAGAGTACCATATTACCACCTATACTGCTCTGGTAAGTCTATCATCTGGTGATACCTGGGTAAAGACTCCTAGTGCCCGTGACATTAACCCAATCATCATGTTTAGCTGAAATGAAACATCTGAGAAATTTCTCCAATTCTTGATTCGTCCTTTCAGTGAGACCATTACTTTGAGGATGATATGCAGAAGAGAAATTCAACTTAATTCCACAGAGACGAGAAAAAGCCCTCCAAAATCTTGCCACGAACTGAGTTCCCCGATCAGAAACGATAACATCTGGACAGCCATGTAGGCGGAAAATCTCTTTCATGAAGAGTTGAGCCAAAACAGGAGCAGAAGGGAGACCTTTTAATGGCACAAAATGAGCAGCCCGGGAAAGGCGATCAGTGACCACCCATACTACTGAGAAACCTCTGGAGGAGGGTAAATCTGTGATAAAATCCATGGAAAGATGACTCCAAGGTCGATCTGGAATTGGTAGAGGTTGCAGCAGACCGTATGGAGCTTGACGAGGGACTTTGTTCTGAGCACAAGTGGAACATGCCGTCACAAACTGTCGAACGTCTGAGTGGATAGACGGCCACCAATAACCACGGGAGATAAATTCCAAAGTTTTCTTTATACCGGCATGACCAGAAAAACGGGAGGCATGAGCCCATTTAAGGAGCTTTGATTGGAGATGTGGAGGAACCAAAGTCTTCCCGTGAGGAATAACAAGGTGAGTGGGAGTAGTAGCCAGAATACATTCTGGATCTAGGATGGGTCTAGAACCCTCTTCTTCTGTATCCCTGGAGTCGAAGGAACGAGAGAGAGAGCGTCAGCCTTCTTGTTCTTGGACCCTGGTCTGAAGGTAATGATCATATCGAAGCGGGAGAAAAATAGGGACCATCTGGCCTGACGAGGATTGAGGCAAGATGCAGTTTGTAAATACAGCAAGTTTTTGTGATCTGTAAAAATAGTAACAGGAAATCTGGCTCCTTCCAAATGGTGTCTCCAAGCTTCCAAGGCCAATTTGATAGCGAGGAGTTCTCTATCTCCAATGCCATAGTTTTTCTCGGTAGCCGAGAATTTGCGAGAAAAGAAGCCACAGGGAGAAAATTTTCCAGTAGAATTCTTCTGAGACAAGATAGCTCCCACTCCAGTAGAGGATGCATCTACCTCAAGGAAAAAAGGAAAGGAAGGATCTGGTTGCTGAAGAATAGGAGCCGAGATGAAGGCTTCTTTAAGGTACTTGAAGGCTTCCACAGCCTCCGGTGGCCAAGTCTTAGTGTTAGTGGACTTCTTGGTCAAGGAGGTGATGGGTGCAATCACGGAAGAAAACCCTTTGATAAAGTGGCGGTAATAATTAGAAAATCCAACGAAACGCTGGATGGCCTTGAGGCCTACTGGTTGGGGCCAATCAGAAATTGCCTTTAACTTCTCAGGGTCCATACGTAAACCAGAATGAGCCAGAAACCACATGACCAAGAAAAGGAAGATGCATTTTTTCAAAGACACACTTGTCCAAATTACAGTATAGATGATGTGAGCGAAGGCGTTGAAGAACTAAGGAGACATGATGGCGATGAGTAACCATATCAGGAGAAAAAATCAGGATATCATCTAGATAAATCACAACAAATCGATACAGGAAGTCTTGAAAAATCTCATTAATGAAATTTTGGAAAACAGCAGGGGCGTTACAAAGTCCAAATGGCATAACTAGGTATTCGAAATGCCCATCGTGCGTATTGAACGCTGTTTTCCATTCATCCCCTTGTTTGATACGGATTAGGTTGTAGGCCCCTTTCAAATCAAGTTTAGAAAATATAGAAGCTCCTTTGACCCTATCAAAGAGTTCAGAAATCAATGGCAAGGGGTACCTGTTCTTCTTAGTCATGGCATTGAGACCACGATAGTCTATACAAGGGCGCAGTCCGCCGTCCTTCTTTTTTACGAAAAAGAAACCGGCTCCTGCTGGGGAGGAGGATTTCCGGATAAAATCTCTGTTCAAATTCTCCTTGATATATAGGGACATAGCATCTGATTCGGGTAAAGATAATGGAAATACATGTCCTCTGGGTGGTATCTTGTCTGGCAACAATTCAATGGCGCAATCCCAAGGTCTGTGTGGGGGTAACTTGGAAGCCTCCTTTTCACAAAAGACGTCAGAAAAAAAATGATATTGAGGAGGAATACCGGAGGATGTGGGAGGACCGGCCATAGCGGGCCTATGAATCCTGGGAAGACATCTGGAATGACATCCTGGACCCCATGCAAGAACGTCAGGCTTCTGCCAATCTAGAGTGGGGGAGTGAAGTCTGAGCCAAGGTAGGCCTAAAATCACAGGGTTGATAGCATCTGGGATGACTAAAAAGGAGATTTCCTCAGTGTGTAAGGCTCCGATGCGTAGAGAAAGGTTGACAGTTCTGTTGTTAATGGATCCTCCAATAATACGGCTGCCGTCTATAGCTGTGATAGCGATAGGTGGATCCAATGGTTGCATGGGTAACAACAAGCTCTCTACGATGTCAGCTCGTAGAAAATTCCCCGCTGCTCCGGAGTCAATAAGTGCTGGAAAAGACAGTTGTTTATCAATATATCGCAGAAGGACTTGGGTAGAAAAACTAGAATCCACAGGAGAGGGAATAGACCTACCTAACTTAGCCTCTCCAACGTCAGTTAGGTCCGGTCTTTTCCCGGATGCCTCTCACACTGGCTCAAAACATGACCGGGTTCCCCGCAATAGAGGCACAAACGGTTCTTGAATCGCCTCTCTCTTTCCTCCTGGGATAAACGTGCCCTTCCCAACTGCATAGGCTCTTCCTCAGGAGTAATTGGACTCTGAAATCGAGGTGCCAAGAGGAATGTGGATCGACGGGAACTTTCTCTCTCTTGAGTGCGTTCACGGAACCGGATATCAATCTGGTTACAGAGAGAAATCAATTCGTCCAGAGTAGTGGGTAACTCTCGGGCCGCTAACTCGTCCTTAATACGATCTGACAAGCCTTGCCAGAACGTGGCCACCAAAGCTTCATTGTTCCAACGTAGCTCAGCTGCCATAGTTCGAAATTGGAGAGCGTACTGGCCCAGAGTAAGGGTACCTTGGCGTAGACGGAGGAGTCCTGAATCAGCACTGGAGACCCGTCCGGGTTCATCAAAGGTGCGTCTGAAGGTTTCCAGAAAAGTGGCACAATTATAAAGGATCGGGTAACAATGTTCCCAAAGATGAGAAGCCCAGGCAAGCGCTTGACCAGATAATAATGAGATTATATAAGCGACTTTAGTTTTCTCTGTAGGAAAGTTTCCGGGCTGTAATTCAAATTGAATAGCACACTGGTTCAAGAACCCGCTGCATTCCTTAGGATCCCCATTGAACTTAGGTGGGTTAGGTATGCGGAGTTGAGAGATGGCTGGAGCAATAACGGCAGGGCTGCTCTGAGAGGGAGCAGGTTGTGGAGCCGGAACAGGCGGGGGAGTAGGAGCTGCCACCTGAGCTGCTTGAGCTGAGACCGTACCTTGAAGCGTGTCCAACCTGTTAGACAGAGTCTGCAGAATCTGTAATAACTGTTATTGATTCTTCCCCTGGTCTTCAACCCGAACCGCTAAGTGATCCAGTAATTCCCTAGCGGAGGGATTTCCTGACGCTTCCATCAGTTAGATAAGTAGGTGTCAGAGCAAACTGTTACGGTTCTGATGCCTTAGTCAGTATTTGCACAGGCTTACCTAGGGCGCGGAGTCTAACGGCCTTCCGGTCTTCACCAAGAACCACCGCAAGGTAGGGTGGACTTTGCTGCCGAAGAACCGCAGGTCGCGGCCCCCAGGTTAGCCTACTGACGTAAGGGAGAAGGCTCCAAGTGATGGGTAGTCAAACAGGCAATATGACAAAGTGATGCAAATACAGGCACTAACCGTGGATTCCAGGGTTTGGAGGTCTGGCGCAGTCACCGGTAGATGAACAGAGTCAGTTGAGTGCGTAGCAGGAAATGGGTTCAGAAGAGTCGAGACACAGCGATGTTCAGCGCCATCGGGAGAAGCGCTGAACAGCAGAGGATACAGCTGCCAGACAACGCTGACAGAGCAGCGGAGAGGGGACAAGGTAAGTTCATAACATATATATCACTTAGTGGATCTAATTTGACCACCGCTCACAGCAGCGGCGTGTCAGCGGATCAATATACACTTACAAAGGGAACAGACTAAAGTGGAAACCTGTGGGACATATCCTAATGAGGCTGGTGAATCTAGGACGGTAATTTACCTATTTCTCCATCTACATAATTGGATATATGATGATTTTTTATCAGACATTATACAGTTAAGTTGTTTCTAATTATTCACTAATTAATACTGGAAAATAGAGCCGGCGCCTGTAGAAAGGAGTTGAACTTATTTCTAATTGAAATATTTTTTCAATTACCTTTACTTGGGAACAAGGAGACAATTGGATTTACTTGCACAATATTATAGTCTGCTAATTGTATTTGTGTTACGAGCACCGCCACGACTCTCTCACAGGCGTCCCAGCCGTCGCTATGACGACCGGGACGTCACTTCCGGGGCTCATCCCGGCCATTGCCTAGGCAACGGTCGGGACGCTGAAAGACATAGCGCCGCGTCCCGGCAACGGAGAACAGCCGTGCACGTGCGCAGTTGAAGAAACTAGCCTGTGGGCTAATTGGGAATAATTTATTTATTAGGCATAGGCTGGGGGCGGTTTCAGAGCTAGGCTCTGATTGGTCACATTGAGTATTTCAGGCAGGGAGGGCTTAGCCTCCCTGCCGGTTATAGCTTCCAGACTTCTGTGTTGCTGCCTGCTGCTGTGCTGTTGGTGTTAACCTTTGGACCTCCGTTTGCCGTGTATGACCCCTGCCTGTACCTTGGACTTGTCTTTTTGCCTGTGCCCTTGACCTTCTGGCTTGAACCTCTGATACTGCTGATTTGCTCGTGACCCCGACCCCTGGCGTGTTTTTCTGACGATTCTATCTAGCAAATGACCCCTGACCTCGGCCTGTTCTTTGGATACTCTGTCTGCCGTAACCCTCTGCTCCTGGGTTCTCCACAGCTGGTACACATCACATGACCCTCTGTTAGTCTGCGGCCAAGTCTGTCCCCACCACTCGGGGCTCCAGTGAACACCAGACTTTCAGAGCAGACTCCGGGTGTTGTTGTACTGGCTGGAGGGGTTCCTGACATTATAACCGGCCGTAATCTTTGGAGAATTCGCTTCCATGGATGATAACGGGGCAAACCTTTCTCCAGCCCAAGTTCTGGCAGGTCAGATCCAATCCATCTCACAAGTGGTCCAGAATCTGGCTCAACATCTGTCTGCTCAGGAAGAGGCCACCAGAGCCGTGCAAGTCCAAGTCCAGCAAAACCCGTCAGCTCCTGCCGTGGAGCCTAAGCTGAACTTGCCGGATCGATTCTCTGGGGACAGAAGTCTCTTCCGTAACTTTAAGGAGAGTTGTAAGCTTTACTTCCATCTCCGACCCCGCTCCTCCGGCTCTGAACAACAAAGAGTGGGTATAGTGATTTTGTTGCTTCAGGGGGACCCGTAGTCCTGGGCCTTCAGCTTGCCTTCCGACAGTCCTTCGCTGAGGTCTGTGGATTCTTTTTTCTAAGCCCTAGGCCTCCTGTATGAAGACCCGGATCGGGTAGCTTCCGCTGAGGCCCACCTCAGATCCCTAAAACAAGGCTGACGTTCTGCAGAAGAATACGCTGCCGAGAGCAGATTAAGGTCCCTGGTACAGTATCCTTCACCTACTTCCCTGGAGGGACTTATGCAGCTCACAATCAAAATTAATAGATGCCTCAAGGAAAGAAGAGCTGAGAAAGAAGCACCCACTCCCAGTACATTCCTTTCTGTGCCTCCTTCTAATATGGAAGCTGCGGAACCTACTGCATAGAGACTTCGATTGTGCCATTGATTTACTTCCAGGATCCAAGTGCCCAAAGGAAGGTTATACTCCCTTTCTGGCCCTGAAACTAAGGCAATGCAAGGTTATGTAGAGGAAAACTTGCAGAAAGGGTTCATCAGACCTTCAAGGTTTCCTGTAGGAGCGGGGTGTTTTTTCGTGTCTAAAAAGGACGGTAGTTTACGCCCGTGCATCGACTTTCAGGGTCTGAACAAGATCACCATCAAAAACACATATCCGCTCCTGCTCATCTCTGTCCTGTTTGACCAGCTGAGGGATGCTACCATATACACCAAGATTGATCTCCGTGGCGCCTACAATCTCATACGCATCTGGGAGGGCGATGAGTGGAAGACAGCCTTTAACACTCAAGCTGGCCATTATGAGTATTTGGTCATGCCTGTGTAATGCACCTGCAGTCTTCCAGGATCTCATTAACGAGGTTCTCCGTGAGTTCCTGGGTCATTTCGTGGTAGTATATCTGGATGACATCCTGATATATTTTCAGTCTCTCCTTCAACATCGTAATCATGTCAAACAGGTCCTACTTAAACTCAGAGAGCATTGTCTTTTCGCCAAACTTGAAAGTGCGAATTTGATGTCAAGAAAGTGTCATTCCTAAGATGCGTAATTTCTCCCGATGGATTTTCTATGGATCCTAGTAAAGTCCAAGCCATCCTGGAGTGGGTACGTCCCACTCCAGGATGGCTTGGAGTGGGTACGTCCCACGAATCTGAAAGCAGTCCAAAGATTCCTGGGCTTCGCAAATTACTATCGGAGATTCATTCAGGCCTTTTCTGATCTAGTGGCTCCCATCACTGCTCTTACACGCAAAGGGGCGGATCCCTGTAATTGGTCACGGAGGCCATTGCATCATTCGAAGCTCTTAAGAATGCGTTCACTACTGCTCCGGTCCTCAAGCATCCTAATCCGCAGTTGCCGTTTATTCTGGAAGTGGATGCCTCGGAAGTAGGCGCTGGTGCTCTCTTATCCCAGATTGACCCCAGTGATCATAAACTGCATCCATGTGCCTTCTTTTCACGCAAGTTCTCGGCTGCCGAAGTCAACTACGATGTGGGCAATCGGGAACTCCTGGCAATCAAGTGGGCATTCGAGGAGTGGCGTCACTGGCTTGAGGGAGCAGTTCATACAATTTCAGTCTTCACTGATCATAAAAACCTGTTGTACATTGAGTCTGACAAACGGTTAAACTCCAGACAAGCTCGATGGGTCTTATTCTTTACCCGTTTCAATTTTGTCTTAACCTACAGACCTGGTTCTAAGAATACAAAGGTGGATGCTTTGTCCTGGAGCTTTCTACCTCATCAACTACCCACTGGTGAACCACCACCTATAATTCCGGCTTCTATCATTCACGCTGGGTTGACCCAGGACTTAGGAAACACCATACGTCAATTTCAGAAGATAGCCCCTGCTGAAACACCTGCGGGGCGCCTTTTTGTGCCGGTGCATCTTCGTAGAGCTGCCCTTTCTGAGGTCCATGAGAATAAATTGGTCGGGCATCTGGGTATCTCTAAAACCCTTAAAATCCTTACATGTTCAGTATGGTGGCCTTCACTGTCCTCGGATGTTGAGAGCTTTGTCCGCACTTGTGAAGATTGCGCAAAAAATAAAACCTCCAGAATCTCTCCTTCAGGTCCACTTTTGCCTTTGTCTACGTCTATGAAACCCTGGACACATCTATCAATGGATTTTATTGTGGATCTGCCATATTCTTCAGGAAACAACACTATTTGGGTGATAGTGGACCGGTTTAGCAAAATGTCCCATTTTGTTCCATTGACCAAGCTTACTAGCGCTCAGGATCTGGCTGTGCTATGTCTTTCGTCTCCATGGCCTACCCACTGTCGAAGTCGTATAATTGGATGAACGAAAGTATATTGGTTAACATTGTTTTGTTGTGGGATTGCTACACGTGGCATACTGCGATCGCACGGTAAAATACGCACACACTAGCACTACAACATTTAGTTATTTATATATTTCATATATAAAATGATTCCGATCCACAGTGATTTATGAACAGATAGTATTTAGTTTATTATTAGTTTATATATTATGATTATATGATTATTATGATTATATGTACAATTCAGTGTTATTTGAGGTTCAGGTTATAGGAAAAGTGTCATGTCTGATATCATTTTAATCCCCTATTCATCAGCAGCTGTATGGTTGATTTGCCGAAGAGATCATATATTGCATACTCTAGTTATTGATGTTAGGGTATAAATAGTCAGAGTGATATCAAACTGTAAAATGCTAATGGACTAGTTGTAACTGGTTTCTGGGCGGGAGAATCATCTGGAATGTTGACCTCAGCCTTTGAGGGGGTTGTTTGAACTAGCCTATGACCTGTTTACCCTGGACCCACCTGAAGTCTGGACCTATAGAAGCAAGCCACGTCATCTGCATTGTTCTCTCTGTGACACTGAATGTATATAATCATAGCTGCGCTCCCACTAGCTTCAGTCATTCTCTGACCACAGTAATCAAGAGTGAACTACTGTTCACTGTTACCCGTGGGCGCGCAGAATATCGCATTGCGAACGCAGCGGTATGTATGTATCTTTTGGTATTGGCTGTACTGTACTGTATTATATTATAATCATGTATTGAACTGTTAAACTTTACATCTGCTAAAATAAATTCCTTTGTGCCTTGGAAACACAATACAATCGCCTTTGCAATGCCTTTTTGAGAACGATAGAATTACTGTACTAATTTGGGGGCTCTGAGTTTGGAGGTTACGTTATCGGCAGGTATGCAACGCTTACGGTTTTCGGTTCCTCAACAAAGGGTGGATTGATGCGTCACATACAGGAAAGAACTCAATGTGTTCAAAACCTGTTGTTCACTCTGTGTTTTGCAAAACCGAATGTCCGTTGTTGCATAATCTGAAGGAACGCTAACTTGAATCTAGGGACAAGAAAGAAAAATGTTTCCTTTTATTGTCGTTTTGCATTTTAAAAGGTATTGCTTCGCATAGCGTATGTGTACTTCCTGTTTAGCGTGTATGAACTTCTGGTATTGTTGCCGCGTGTTTCAACGGTCGTGTTCATAGTCTGTTATATATGTATAGTATAATCTATTGTTAAAGCCTCTGAAAAAATATTACCATTTTTTGGGAAATCTATTTTCTGTACAGAAAACAAAAGGTTGTGTGTGTGTATGTGAATATAAGTACATAAAGACAAAAGTATACTGGTAATGGAATATAGGTTTTTGCACGTGCGCCCAATACTAATCACGATGTGTATTGATAACTAGTTTGAGCGGTGCGATTTGACCGCATGGTAAGGCCGTGATTGAGTATTGGGAGGGCAGCGTGGAACTGTTGAAAATTGATAGCGCTTTGGTTCAGGTGTGTCTGACGGGGCACGGTAAAAAGAGGACTTGACAACAAAGGTTCTGTTCTAAGTGTGGACAGGATATAAAGAAACCTTTGTGTGAAGTGGTGTTCTGTTCTAACAAAGAGCAGGTGATAAAGAGACACCACAGAGTATACATGACAGGTATACTCGAAGCGAAAAATAACAGGTTTTCACGACATTCCCAATAGTAATCGCAAAGTTTACTGATAGTTAGTATCTGTAAGCACTGCGATCGGACCGCATGGTTGATTTAGTGCAGCCGTGATTGTGACTTGGGAGATGTGGGAGGAAATACGCTGCATCCACTGATATTCTTGATTGATATTGGTTGCTAACAGTGGTAAAGTACTCAAACTAGGAAAAGCAGGGTATTGCGAAGTTGGTACTTGTCTGATCCCAGTTGTGTTAGGTTGTTTCTCCAGTGAGTATGCTGACAATCGCGTGTTATTGTTTTGTGGTACTCAGTAGCGTGGACTTGAGGGGACGTACCTGTTGAAATCGTCCAGGGCCAAGAAGACATGGCCAATTGTGTGCTGCCTAATGAATGGCCGGTTGGTTCAGCAAAGTATGTTATGCATAATAAATATGGTGCGTATGCAACGGCATACTGCGAGAAATGGGTCAAGATGACCCGGGAGTGTGTGAAACCTTTCCCAAACATAGGTAGTTTTGACTCAGAGGTGTTAAATAATGTTAGAGATAAAGTACGGTTGATTAAATCAACAAAAACGAGAATTGAACATGATGACTGTTTAAAATTGTGCCAACAAGAACGGTACACGTGGCAAGGGAGCGCGTGTTCAGCGGAAGTAGGCGTGGCGCAAATCGCGCGCACAACGGAAGTGAGCGTTGCAAAGCGTGGAGAACTGAGCGCGTGCGCACCGTCGCCACCAAATGCGGTTGGGGTGGTAGGTACAGCCAATACCAAAACTGTAAAAACTGTAACCAGTAACTTGTATGTTGTATTAAGTCGTGTTAAGAGTACTGTTTCAGAAGAAGGAATGTACCCACGGTCATTTCGGCCATTGCTCATGCTGGTAATGTGAAAAAGGCACTACACGGACAAGGAAAAGGAACAATCCCACCAGCAGGGGCTGTGGCTGAAATCGGTGAGAATAATATGGAAATTAATAGAAAGGGGGACATTATTGTACTACAACAGCAATTCCAGCAACTAGTTCAGGATTTAGTGATTTGGTAGGTCTACATCCTGTCCGCACAACAGCAGTTCCCAATGGGAAGGCGGACAAAGATGGTGAAGTTCCCTTTTAAACATGATACAGGGACTAGGTCTGAAATGTTTTCAATTTTGTCTGATTTCCCTGATCCTAGAAAAGATTTGGCCAAATGTCAGAAGTTTATTAGATATTATGGTAATGTGTACGAGCCAACAAATAACGATTGGCAAGTATTATTGAAGACCTGTCTTCCTCTCAATACTGATATACAAAAGTTTATTAAGGATTGTATGTTGGAAGAGGATAGATCCTCAACAGAGGGTGATAACCATGAAAGTATTAAATGCATAATTTCTCAGTTGGCCATATACTTTCCTACAATAGTGGACTGGAGTAAAATTTTTACTATCAAACAAAAGGATAGTGAGAAGGTAACAGATTATTTCCACAGAGCTCTGATAGCGATGGCCAAATACACTGGGGTATCAGACATAAAATATAATGTACACTACAGGGAGGTTGCTGTTTCGGTTCTAATGGATGGCCTCAGGGAAAACTTGAAAAGAAGGGTGCAAACTTCATTACCAAACTGGAAAGGAATCACTGTAAGTGCTCTCAGGGAGTCAGATATAGGACATTATAGAAGTATAAATAAACAGAAAGAGACACTATGTGATAGGGTAATGATGGTAAGTATCCCAGCACTAGAGGGACTGCACACACAACCACAGTATAATAACACCTGGTTTAAGGAGCAGAAACAATATGAGACAAGAAAATGTTACAATTGCAGAGAAGAAGGACATATTAGGAAGGATTGTAGGAAAGAAAAACACAATCCTAGATGAGGGTCACATAAACACCCACAAAGAAGGCGCACACAAGTCTCAGAGGTTTTCCAACAGGCATCTGCACAGATCACAACAGTAAATGTTTTGAGGGAGAACTATAGTAAACTCAAAAAGTCAGGTTATATCTGTAGTCCTACAACCAGGCAAGGTAAAGGTTAAACCGTGGTAAGTATTAACGTACAGGTTTAGAAAAAGACTGATTTAAAAAGTAATCTTTGTTGATTTTGCTTGTTTGTTTTATGTTGTCACATGCTTGCTTTTCTGATCGCTGGCCGATGGTAAAGAATGGAAATGTTTGTTTTGTTTGCTGTTTTAAGAAAACTATCTTGTTTTTCTTCTCACAGATAAGGGTACACAAAAGAAAAATAGATTTAGTGCTTAAAGGGGTGGGATAGAGAAATATGAAAATTACTCTTGAAAGACTACTTAACAATGGATCATTGGAACACTCTTTGTTTTAGGCTGCAGTGACTCATGATAATTTGTTTGGCTGAGAATCATTATCCAAAAATGAAGTATGTACATACTTTGGTCCAAAATATCGTTTTATGTATCTCAGATGAGTCACCAAGAGTTAATTTTTTTCCATTTCTCTGTCATAAGTCAGGAAGTCCGTTGCAAAGGTATGTAGTTAACGTGATACCGAGTTCTCAATGAACAAATGACGAACGACACTGGATTGCATGGTTGATGTAAGACACCCTAGTCAAGTATGGGGAGGGGCCATAGTTTAGCAAATAGCTAAGGGGATTAGTGGAATGAATACAGCCATTTTCCCATAGAGTCCAATCCAGCTGTCATTTTTGCTGTAAAAATCTCCCTTTCTGCATGTCTGTTTGTTTTCAAACCCTTGTATTCAAATCTTTGTATTCCTATTATTCGTTGCTCTCCTATTTTCTCATTCTTTACATCTATGCTAGTATCTCTCTATCTTTTTTCCTCTCTCTCTTTCTTCTCTTGTATAGAGATACGAAAACACATAGGGCTAGATTTACTAAGCTGCGGGTTTGAAAAAGTGGGGATGTTGCCTATAGCAACCAATCAGATCTCAGCTTTCATTTATTTAGTACTATCTACAAAATGACAGCTAGAATCTGATTGGTTGCTATAGGCAACATCCCCACTTTTTCGAACCCGCAGCTTAGTAAATCTAGCCCATAGACACAGTCTCATTAATGGGGCTAAGATTTTTTTTTCCATTAGACAAAACTCAGGGACATACACACTAGATTGACATGAATTACAGAAACAGTTAGGGGTTTGGTGTTGTGTGTATAGAAGCTGCTAATGTTAAGCAGAAAGATTTTTTTGTGTGGAAATACGATTCATGTTTTATAGATTGCATATCTGTTTTGGTTTTTTTTTGTGTTTTGTGCCTCCTGTACAAAAATGTGCCTTTATATGTATGCACAAAGGGAAGGGAAAGACAGGAGATTACTGGAGGTTAGACATACAGATATGCATCTCTGTGTAGAACATTGGAGTAGGATTTTCGCCACAAGATACGAAATAATGTGAAACCCTAGAAAATGTAGAATTTTCGTGTTTTATATTTTTTCACTGTTACACTGACATGTACTGGATACTGTTATATTTAAAGAAAGTGTTATAGAAATAGACCCCTTTGCCCTTCTCACTTAGTCAAGTAGCTGAATGTGAAGTACTGAGAATGGCATGTGAGTTGGCAGAGGGAAAATCGATTGATATACATTGGTCTTCAGCATTTTTCTAGTCTAGGGGGCGACGTTGAGTTGACTGAAAAATCTTTTTTATAGCAATACCAGCACATAAGTAGGACACTACATAGAGGACTTTATACAGTGACACAGTTACCAACTGAAGTAGCTGCTAGTAAAGTCCACACTTACATACAAGACCATACATGGCTGTCACACGAGGGCGAACATAGCTGTCAAATAGACAGCAGGGCTTTATGTGACAGCTGACAAATCTATGTTTTGTTTTGTTTTTCGTTGTATTGTTTTTGTTTTAAAATTTGAACACACACAAACACATGCACGCATACACATATTGGTTAATATATGAAGATTTATGTTACCTGAGGAATAAACTGTCTGGAAGGTGAAGAGATGTGGTGAGGAGTCTGGCGGACCCTGGAGAGATGGACAAGGTAGACCAGCAGCACCCAGAGTGTATCTTCCAGAACTAGCGGAGACAGCACATGGCCTGGCTCAGCTGAGTACAGAGGGTATGTGCAAGCTGGTAAGAGTATATTGGGGTGCACCAGACATTTATTCTCAAGCTAGTAGGACGGCAACATCCTGTCTTGATTGAAAGAATGTCAGGAAAATGATACCAATAGAGCCATCCCATATCCCTCCTGCAGATGGGTTTTTCTCCAGGTAAAACAAATCCACGTCATCCAATTACCACCATGCAGGATCCTCAGGTATACACTAGTGTACCAATGAAATATGTCTGGGTAAAGGTGTATATAAATGTGTCTAATGTATTACTAGGTCATACTTGTTAGGAACCCCTCCAGCCAGTACAGCAAAACCCGGAGTCTGCTTTGAAGTCTGGTGTTCACTGGAGCCCCTCGTGGTAGGGACAGACTTGGCTGCAGACAAACAAGAGGGTCGTGAGATATGTACTGGCCAAGGAGAACCCAGGTAGAGAATGCTATGGCAGACAGCAGACAACGTATCCAAGGAACGAACCAAGGTCAGGGGTCACAGGCACAGGTTCTGAGTCCAGAGACAGGCGTAAGATCGGGGTCACAAGCAGAGGCTCAAAATCCAGGTTCAAGCAATAGGTCGGGGTCAGAAGCAGAGGTTCAAGGTCCAGAAACAGGCAAAGCTCATACACAGTGGATCAATCCAGAAGGCTTACACCAGATAGCACAGGAGCAGGTTAGCAGACAGGGAACTGGAAGCTATAACCGGCAGTGAAGCTCAGACCTCACCGCCTTAAATAGTACTGAGAGCCAATCAGGACAGAGGAGAACAGGGCTGACAATCAGCCTCAGGAGGCTGATAATTAATCACTAGCTGGAACTGGCATAGGTAATAACATAACCAGAAAGCATGCATAAAAATATAAATGAACCAGTTTAAATAATATGAGAGCTCCCTCTGGAGTTGGAGGATGTCACTACACCCTCCTGCATCTATGCAACAAGGATAATCCCAAAGAATAAAAACAGAGCATAGAAATAGAGCACGTGCCCGGTTGCTAGATCACGCCAGGATGTGGCGTACCGCCGCGGCTCGTGACAGTACCCCCCCTTGAGGAGGGGTTAAGGAACCCCTTAATCTAGGCTTATCTGGAAACTTCTGATGAAAAGCTCTTCTTAACTCATTGGCATGCACGTTCCTGGCAGGTATCCATGATCTTTCTTCAGGGCCATACCCCTTCCAGTAAACCAAATAGTGGAGTTGGCGTTGTACCCATTTGGAATCAAGAATCTTTTCGATCACAAATTCAGTGTGACCATCCACTATCACTGGGGCAGGTTTGCTTGGCTGTTTCCTGGGAAACCTCCGGGAAGTAAGAGCTGGCTTCAATAAGGATGCATGGAATGTCCGGGGTATCCTTAAAGAGTTAGGCAGTTCCAACTGAAAAGCAACAGGGTTAATCTTCCTGATGATCTTAAATGGACCAATGTATCTTGGTCCGAACTTAAAGGAAGGCTGGCGGAGCTTGATGTTCTTAGTGGAGAGCCTTACTCTATCCCCTTCCTTGAACTTACAAGGACGTCTGAAGCGATCCTTAAATAACTTGGCTCGAGACGCAGCTTGCTTCAAAGATAAGTTTATCTTTTTCCAAATTCTCTTCAGAGAATGAGCAATGTGTCCGATCTCAGGGTGGGTGGGTGTAATGATGTCAGAAAATGAAACCGACTTGGGATGTCTCCCATAAATGCAGAAAAATGGTGCATAACCAGAGGAAGAGTGTGGTGAATTATTGTAGGCAAATTCCGCCCATGGCAGGTATTCTACCCAGTTGTCATGTAATTCAGAAATGTAGCATCTTAAATACTGTTCCAAAGACTGGTTTACCCTTTCCGTCTGTCCATTAGTTTGTGGGTGATAGGCTGATGAAAAACTTAGTTGAATGTCTAGCAAGGCACAAAATGATTTCCAGAACTGGGCCACAAATTGAGTACCTCTATCTGATACAATATTAGTGGGTATTCCATGTAGTCTGAAAACAATTTGAATGAACAAATGAGCCAAAGACTTAGCAGATGGTAGCTTAGGTAAAGGAACAAAATGAGCCATCTTACTAAAGCGATCGACTATCACCCAAATGCAATTACACCCTTTAGACAAAGGAAATCCGTAATAAAATCCATGGAGATGTGGGTCCATGGAACACTGGGCACGGGTAAAGGCATCATCTGTCCCATGGGCAAATCTCTGGATGTTTTCACCCTGGAACAAATCTCGCAGGACTGTACAAAGTCTCTAATGTCTTTCTTCATAGAAGGCCACCAAACAGAACGAGAGAGTAATTTGATAGTCTTGGTGATACCTGGATGTCCAGATATTTTGCTATCATGGACCTCAGACAAGACAGACTGTCTCAGACTAGCTGGCACAAACAACAAATTGGGAGACATGGAAGCTGGTGCCTGATCCTGAACTGCCTTTAACTGGGTTGCCAAACCCTGAGTTAGCCCTGAAACAATGGTTTGAGAAGGTATGATAGGAGTGTTATAAAGGGGATCCTCATGTTTCTGTAAAAAACTTCTGGATAAGGCATCCGCCTTCAAATTCTTAGAACCAGGGCGATATGTGATCACAAAATTAAATCGAGAGAAGAAAAGAGCCCAGCGCGCCTGTCTGGGATTCAACCTCTTAGCAGTCTCAATGTATTGGAGATTTTTGTGATCCGTGTACACGGTGATGTTATGCTTAGCGCCCTCCAGCCAATGTCTCCATTCTTCGAATGCCCATTAAATGGCCAGTAACTCCCAATTCCCACATCATAATTTATCTCTGCTGCTGAGAAGGTCTTAGAAAAGAATGTGCATGGGTGTAACTTTTCATCAGAACTGGACACTTGTGACAGAACTGCCCCCACCCCAACCTCAGAAGCATCCACTTCAACAATGAAAGTTAGCTCTTCATCAGGATGTTTGAGGATAGGAGCAGAAACAAAGGCCTTTTTTAGGGTATCAAATTCTTTGACAGCTTCTGGCGGCCATACCGCTGGATCAGCTCCTTTCTTAGTTAATTGAGTGATAGGTGCCACAATTACCAAGAAATTGCGAATGAACCTCTTGTAGTAATTAGCAAACCCAAGAAACCTTTGGATGGCTTTTAGGTTACTGGGAAGGCTCCAATCAGTGATGGCTCGGACTTTGGCTGGATCCATCGTAAATCCGTTGGCAGAAATGAAATACCCCAAGAATGCCACAGTGGAGACTTCAAACTCGCATTTCCCTAATTTGGCAAATAGATGATTGTCTCTAAGTTTCTGTAGTACCAAACGGACTTGTTCCCGATGTTGGGGCAAGGACGAGGAATAGATCAAGATGTCATCCAGATACACAATGACAAATTTACCCAGATAATCTCGTAGTACATCATTGATCAAATCCTGGAACACGACTGGTGCATTAGAAAGACCAAACGGCATAACACAATCCTCATAATGTCCAGAATGAGTGTTAAAAGCGGTCTTCCATTCATTGCCCTTCCGTATGCGTATCAAATTGTACGCTCCACGTAAATCATTTTTAGAAAATACTGAAGCACCTCTTAATTGGTCGAACAACTGAGAAATCAGTGGCAGAGGATATTTGTTTTTAATGGTGATCTGATTCAGACCTCTGTAATCAATGCAAGGTCGTAAATCTCTGTCTTTCTTTTTTACAAAGAAAAATCCGGCACCCAGGGGTGAACGAGAAGGTCTAATGAACCCTTTTATCAGGTCCTCAGAAATATAGTTCTCCATGGCTTTGGTCTCTTCCACGGAAAGAAAATATAAACGAGTCTTAGCAAATTTACTCCCAGGCTGAATATCAATAGTACAATCATACGGGCGATGTGGTGGTAATGTATCTGCAGCTTGCTTGGAGAAAACATCAGCAAAATCTTGCTATTGCAGCGGGAGTGTGAGACCTGATTTGACTGAAGCAGTAGCAACCTTAACAGGTGTTGCTAGGCATGTCCCTTGGCAGTTTTTCCCCCATGCCACCAGTTCTCCTGTGGACCAATCAAGGACTGGGTTGTGCTTGCTAAGCTAAGGCTACCCCAGAACCACAGGGTATGTGGGCGAATGGATAAGGTAGAATGACAGCATTTCCTTATGGAGTGCTCCCACTGTCAGGGAGAGAGAGCTGGTACTCTCTAGCACGCTTCCGCCCTTAATTAGGTGGCCATCCAAACCACAAACAGATACTGGAACTTTTAATGGTTGGGTAGGAACTGCAAACCGGGCCAGAGAAATATCCAGAAAATTTCCAGCTGCTCCGCTGTCCACGAAAGCTAGGACATCAACACTCCCAGAGACCAGGGAAATCTGGGAAGGTAACTGGAGGGAATTTTTATTCTGTACAAGGTTAACGCCTAGATGAACTTTTCTAGTATCCCCTGTATTAACTGAGTTGGAGATAGGGAAAAAGTTCTGCAGATGAAATTTATTTTCCAGTCTTCTTTCATTTATTCGCCGATCAATGCGAATTACCAAACACATAAAGGACTCCAGAGAATCAGCTGGATATTGCACCAATATGTCCTTAATTAGTTATGTAAGACCCAAACGAAACTGACTGCAGAGAGCTGGATTATTCCATTTGCAATCTGAGGCCCACCTGCGAAATTCAGTACAATATTCTTCAGCAGAACGACGCCCCTGTTTCAAAGATCTAAGTTTAGACTCAGCAGTAGCAACTTTGTCAGGATCGTCATACAGGAGACCCAAGGCTTGGAAAAAGGAATCTACAGATAACAATTCCGGACTGTCAGGGCACAATCAAAATGCCCAGGTTTGTGGATCTCCTTGCAACAGTGATATAACAATACCTACTCGCTGCTGTTCCGAACCAGAAGACAGTAGACGTAGCTTGAAATATAATTTGCAACTCTCCCTAAAGTTGTGGAAATCCCTTCGGTTGCCAGAAAATCTGTCTGGCAGATGAAGCTTGGGTTCTTGAACTTCAACCTCCTGAGAAGAGGTAATCCTGGAGGCTTGTTCCTGTACAGACAATCTGTTAGAAATGTCTTGAACAATCTGAAATTGAGCCTGCAGTTGATTAGCCAGCACTTGTGCAAGGGAAGGAGGAGTAGGATCCATGGGAGCAAATCCCAAGTATGTCGGCCGGTTATAATGTTAGGAACCCCTCCAGCCAGTACAGCAAAACCCGGAGTCTGCTCTGAAGTCTAGTGTTCACTGTAGCCCCTAGTGGTGGGAACAGACTTGGCTGCAGACAAACAGAGGGTCGTGAGATGTGTACTGGCCAAGGAGAACCCAGGTAGAGAATGCTATGGCAGACAGCAGACAACGTATCCAAGGAACGAACCAAGGTCAGGGGTCACAGGCACAGGTTCTGAGTCCAGAGACAGGAGTAAGATCGGGGTCACAAGCAGAGGTTCAAAATCCAGGTTCAAGCAATAGGTCGGGGTCAGAAGCAGAGGTTCAAGGTCCAGAAACAGGCAAAGGTCATACACAGTAGTTCAATCCAGAAGGCTTACACCAAATAGCACAGGAGCAGGTTAGCAGACAGGGAACTGGAAGCTATAACCGGCAGTGAAGCTCAGACATATGCCATTATTGATAGACATAGGATGATGTTATTGATGAACATGAAGGGCTTGAGTCATCAAGGAACATATGTCCCTTTTCAGCGCGTAGCGAACGCAAAAGTTTAGTGCGCATGCTCGGTTGCCGGGCCGGTTTACTTTCGCGAACGCAAAAACTGTACGGGCGCGATCGCAAAACCCATTTGCGACGAGCTACGAGTTCTGGCTGTGAAGAGGGAGGTTCTGGGGTGTGGTGACGTAGTCAATTTCTCATAGGGGCGTTCCCGTCCAAGTCATACTGGTGCGAACGCAGACGATCGCGTTTGTGGTGGCGTACGCTATGCCAAGGGTTTAGTTTATCTCTCATATCTGAACCACGAACACACACAAAATTATCCAAAGGAACGCCCATGTGATCAGGACGCATGCAGACCCTCACCTGCATACTCTTTGCTAATTAACCACTGCTATAAAGCTCTGTGTAGATGATGTGCCCTGTTCACTGCTGATTTATTTACTGGTACGTTTTATGATATATTTTAAGATATAACTATGGTTTCTTTGGTTGATTTGTTTTAACATTTTATTGTTTTATTGTTTGATTTGTCTGGGACTTTTTGGTTATTTTGGATGTTATACTTTGTTTCAGATAATAGTTACAGATAATAGTTTTCTTGTATTGGGCTGTGTAGTACTTTTTAGATTATTTTTATCTTTTGTTTACTTTATTTTTTCTTTTTTAGTGTGTTCAGGCCACGTGTCAGCCTCTTTGGCATGTCTGATGTTGAGGTGGTGCGTCGTTATCGTCTCCCGCCTAGTGTCATCCTGGACACCCTGCGCATAGTGCAGATTGACCTGGAGCCCAAGCGCAACAGCCCAACAGCAATACCGTCATTGACTAAACTGTTGGCGGTATTGCACTGTTGCGCGACAGGGTCATTTCAGACCACTGTGGGAGTCGCTTCAGGGATGTCCCAGAAGTCCTTCAGTAGTGTGCTAAAGGTTGTTCTGGGGGCGTTTGTGTCGCGTCTAAGGCAATTCATACATCTGCCACTCGTGCCGATAAAAATGCAGTTTTTCTACATAGCCGGTTTCCCGCACGTCATAGGGGCAGTCGATGGGACTCATGTAGCCTTGGTCCCCTCCGGTGGGAATGCTGCTAATTTTTTAAATCGCAAGCATTTCCATTCTATAAATGTCCAAGCTATATATGATGCCTCTCTCCAGATTCCTAACCTGGTAGCTATGTGGCCAGGGAGTACACATGACTCCTTTGCCTTCCGGCAATCAGGGATGTGGCAAAGATTGCAACTGAGGCAAGGTGGTGCAAGGCCGAATGGTGACGCGTGGCTATTAGGTATTTTTATTATTTAACAAACATGTCATGTATGTAGTAGTTTAAAGTGGAAATAGTAATATCTTAATTTTGGTAGCTAAGTAGATATATTACAAAGGCACATTGCAATATCATTGAAAGGTACATTTAATTGTGATGTTTACCTTAAAATCCTACCTGGATAGCTGCCTATATGAAAAGTTTTTTATAAAATTAAACCTTAGTTACAAATACATTGAATATGTTATGTAAGCTTCTCTGAAGTCATATCTGTGTCTAATTGCTTCTTTTGCTATTATTTGTCATCCATGTTGCCTGTCTTGTTGCCATAGATATAGTTATTTGTGTCTTCAATTATGACACTCGCTCATATTTTTAAACTTTTTCATTCTTGTCACCCCTTGTAGGAGATAACGCATACCCTTTTCGCCCTTGGCTCCTCACTCCTCTATTAAACCCACGTACGGAGCAGGAGATGGCATACAACTCCGCACATACAGCCACTAGATCAGTTGTGGAGCGGGCATTTGGTCTTTTAAAGGCCAGATTCCGGTGCCTAGATCAGTCTGGTGGTGCTCTAATGTATGCTCCATCCACTGTGTGTGATATCATAGCTCTGTGCGTGGTGTTCCATAACATCGCCATTAGGAGTGGGGTTCCTTGGGTGGAGGAGGCTGAGGTTGCTGTCCATGAGGTGTTAGATGCTGACCCCAGCCCTCCAGAAGCAGTTGATGCTATGTCTTTCAAGCAATATGTCCTGGACACCTACTTCTCTTGTAAGTGTTTTTGTAATGTTTTTAAAAAATACAACATACATAGCTAATAAGTTTATAATTATACTATTTATTTACACAACAAAAACACATCAAACAAACAATTTATTTTTTTTACGGGGCCTCTTTGCTGGTATAATGGTTGCACCACATCGAGGATAAGTCTGGCTTCTGGTAACCCGTGATATAGAAGGCAGCAGTGGGGAGGAAGCAGAGGCCAGTGGAGCAGCAGTGAGTGACTGTGCAGCAGCCGACGATTGTGTGGCACGGGGTGCACGGGGGGCACGGGGTGCACGGGTGGCAGAAGGGGCAGAGATGGCAGAAGGGGCAGAGATGGCAGATGGGGCAGCGATGGCAGATGGGGCAGCGATGGCAGATGGGGCAGCGATGGCAGATGGGGCAGAAGGGGCAGAGATGGCAGAAGGGGCAGAGATGGCAGATGGGGCAGAAGGGGCAGATGTGGCAGATGGGGCAGAGATGGCAGATGGGGCAGAAGGGCCAGGTGGAGGTAAATAATAGTTGTATTGCTGATTAGAATATGCGAATATGGGTCAATGTCAACATATGGGTTACCTTGGAAATGAGGGCGATGCATTTGGGGTCTTAGGCTAGAACCAATAGAACCTTGAGAGTGGAGTTGTTCAATATGTGAAGACGGGTGCGCGCGATAAGGCCTACTTGTGGAACGATAATCGGGTGAAGTGTAGTATGATTTGATACATGGGACTAAGAGATGGAGAGATAGAAGTAGGAGAAGATTCCTGTGATATGCGTGATTGGGGATTGGTGATATACACTGCAATAAGGTCAGTGAGACGGGTAAGGGTAGTGTTGATAGATGAAAGGTTTAAGTCCATAGTGTTCTTTATAAGGGTGTGGCTACTGTGTAAAGTGTGCTCCATACGGGTGAGGGTTGTGGCAATATCTGTGGTATTGGACTGAATAGTGGCATTTGTGTCTCTAATACTGTGATAGCATGCGTGCAGTGATTCCCGTTCACTGACTTCTGCCTCCTCACTCATCTGATGCTCTTCCACATCACGTGGCTCCTCCACCAGCTCATCCTCTGAAATGTCTTCCGCTGTATTGGGCCCTACAAGGGGAAAAAAATAAATAAATAATGCTGTCCTTAGGAAATTTGTGTGAATTTATATATTTATATATATGTGTGTGTATATACCTGTAGCTGTGATAGGCTCGCTGGCGGGTGGGCTACGTCCGGTGTCAATGCGGCCCACACCTCGAATTATCTCCGCATCCAAACAGGCCAATGCCCTGGTCTCCAATGGAGTCAATTCCAGCGTTGCTGGAGGTCCACCACCTGTCATTCTGGCATGTCTTCTATGTGCAGAAATTTTATCTTTTAGGCGGCGTTTAAAGTCTTGCCACCTGTGTGCAAAATAGACACATTAGCAGGATAATATTATCCCCAAAATCTGGACACATTTAACCAATTTTTGTACGCTTAAATATTTACCTTTTCTGGACCTCATTAACCTTGCGTCTGATTGGAGCCACGGCATTGACCTCATTTGTAATTTCTTCCCATATTCTTGCTTTTGATGGTGCAGAGAGTGGATGCGGAGGGGAGTGGAGCCTATCAACAGCCAATTCGACCAAAATGTCGATTTCATTTTTTGTGAAATTGGGCTGGCGTGTTTTTTTGGCAGCAGCAGATGATGAGCCGGATGGCTCATTGGAATTGTCACGGTTACAAACAGAAGTACAGCTAGGAGTCACGAATATGGTGAAAACACTCTGTGTTTATTTGCAGACAAGTATAAATAACAGGTAGTCAGGAGTAGTGGTAATTACCAGGTGCAGGCTGATGCAGGAAATAATATAAATGTCCAGAAACAAGCAGGTACACAGCTAATGCAGGGAAGCAGGGGTATGAACAGATTCCAGGCAGCATGAACCAGAGGAGCAAGGCAGGAGGAAGAATCCACAGGTAACACAGGATATGACATCAGAATAGGACAACAATAACCAGCCATGTGTGCTGGGGAGGAACAGGTATATGTATGGGAAATGAGGACACACCCAGGTGCATGGGATGATTGGAAAACGGGTTAACCCCTAATGCAACATAAAAGGCACAATAGCAGCACCTCTGGTGATCATAGGTACTGCTGCAATATATGAAAAGAAACACACAAAATGAACAAATAGTAAAGTCCAAATGTTCAGGAGGCAGGGACTGCCAGGCAAGGCAGTATACTGTAAACAGATCGTTACAGGAATCTTGTTCAGACATGTCTACAAATGGAAATAAAAGAAGTTTATTCCATCATTAGACCAAAAAGCAGCAGACCTAGGCCCATGTTACTTACCCCAAAATGTAGCAAGGTTCTCCTGTTTTTTACTCACAGAAGTGTTCGCAATCTAAAAAAGGAAAAAAGAAAGTGCAATTATTCCATTTCCTACGACGCTATCTATGTCAGGTAGCAGACCTAGGCCCATGTTACTTACCTCAATATCAACCGTTTCCTGACGGCAACAACTTTGAAAAGCCATGCGGAAATTGTCAGGGCGAACTATCGCATGCTGTATGCGATTTTATAGTGGTGCGTTCGGTTGCGTACGCGCCAGAACGCCAGGCACGCTTGAGCAGTGATTGACAGGTCAGTCAGCCATCTTAGTGCAGGTTCCGCAATGGACGTGCAGACGCACCGACGTGCACTGAGCACCAATCGGTAAGCAGGATATTAAACTGTCATTTCTGAGAGAAAATGAGGTCTGCAATATTCACACGTACCGAACTGTGGGTGCTGACAGCAACGATGGGCTGTTGTTTTGAGCCCGCAGGGAGGTACGTGGAAAATGATGACAAACTGCAGGCATACAGAGCCGTGCGCAGGCGTCTGCGTATGCAGGTTGGTACCCGCCGCTCCATCATGCAGTTGCAACGCCGATGGAGTGATCTGTGGAGACGGCAGCCCGACCATCTTGCAGATTTGAGGGCTGAAATTCTTGCTAGTAAGTCGCGCTCAAACACTATATAATATGGCAATGTAATTTTTTCTTCTCACAGGAAATATGGACAGAAAAGGCCTATTTTCTGACCATTCTCATACTAAACGTATGAAGAATGTTAGTTTTATTTGCTATTATTCTGATTATTTAGTATTATATATATATGTTAAAAAATTTAGTGTACATTTTTGGACAAATTTAATGTTATTGACATGAGTACCATTTTAGCATTCAAAGCTACCATTCGCTGCATGTATGTATGTATTCGCTGTGTATGGTGAATACATTACAAAAATACACATAAGATAACACATCATGGTCTCCAACAGGACGCCAACGCAGCTCCGAACACCACCGCCAACATCAACAGGTGGTCACACCGGAGGCGCCAGGTGGTAGCCAACAGCCACAGGTGAAGTCAGCGGTGGTGGAGGATTTGCTGCAGTCCGCTGACCTGGCAGCATCACCTCTGCTATTCCAGAGCCAACCAGAATCCACCTCTCAGCAACCACAAGTGCTGGTTGAGGAAAGTAAGTACATTACATGGTAATTTTTGTATACTTTAGTTGTGTTTTTTTTTGTCAAGATATGATTTTTTGGGGTAGAACATGACAAACAGTTTTCACTGCCCATTCACAGTACAAGGCATCCTAAATTCCCACAATGGGAAAAATGTCCTCCTCCAATTCTTGTCTTGTGCAAGCGCAGGCCAACGCAGGCCAACTCAGCTGGCAGGCTTTAAATATGCACCCTAGAGGGTGAGATTCTCCTTGGCAAAATTTTGCAGAAAGTTAATGTATACACCAAAACAATATACTATATACTTCGTATTACTTGTGTCTCCCCCTATCCTTTAGGTTGTAAGCTCTCATGCGCATGGCCCTCTTTTGTTGTGTGCTCCTTCTACAGTTCCTTCATCCTCTTGCCCATCTTCGATAGGCCTGTTTTCCCTGTTTTCTTAAGCTTAGGCCTTCTTCTTGCTGATTTCTACCATCCCTTTCACTATCTGTCAGAGATAATCTGATTTGGTGTTATATGGTTAATAAAGTCATAAAAAAAAGACAATTAACGAATAAAATTGGATCATTGTTTATTTACAAAATAATAAGCTTCCACTCTTTTTCTATGCTGAAAACTCTGATCTTAAACAGACCAGAGATGTACTTTGTGTTTCAACAAAAGAAAGTTGTACTATAATTTACACCTATCATATAACAATTGGCTGAGAAAGTATTTAGGCGTATCCTGATCCTTTTGAGTCTCCTGGATGCAATGGACAAGTCGAAGAAGTCTGTGTAAGTCTTTGTTGAAAATCTCTGGATTGGAAACATAGGTTATTTGAATAACTACTTCATTCCTGTTCATATTCTTTTCCTTCCAGCTCACACCAAAGGCTTATATAATATTATATATGTATATATATATATATAATATAATATAATACATATGACATTATAAAACCACATCAAATATACATGATACACTGATATATGATATACGATTAAACAGTGAAAATATTTCAATAATAAATTTAATTCATCAAAAGTAAAACATCTTGACAGGGTAAACAAAGTAGCATAACAAGGGGAATATATATTTTATATATTTTACGGTAAATTACAACCAGCACCATGATTCAACAATTGAGAGATACACCAATGATGTTACTATGCACTAAACAGCGTAGCGTTCGCTTCTGCACGTCATGCAAGTATGTGCCGGCGTGTACGGACGTGAATGGGTAGAATAGGAACACTTGCGCCGCAAGTCATGAAGCTGCGTATGTGAGAATACGCAGCTTAATGACTTCGGCCGTTCGCAGCCACAAAGTACATGCATTAGTGCACGTACGTACGCTGCGCTCATTTTGCGTTCCTTAATGACTCAGGCCCGAAGTGTTTAAATATATTCTGAGCTTAAAGACATATGTTGGACGGATGAACCTGTTAAACTTGAAGAACTGTAGTAGAGTATTCTGTATAACTGATACATGTTCTATTGTACTCTGTACCCTTCCAAATAATGTATTGCACGTTTTATTGCACCCTTGAAGGGCATACAAAAGGTCATCTCCAAGCTCCAGAGGTATACGGTCTATTGAGGATTAAGACTCTCTCTTATGATAACTTGTTTAGATCTACAGACAGCATGGTCATACATCAAGGGGGACGTGCATTACATAGCAATGAAACGTGGTACTGAGATCCTGCATATAAAATCTTTAAGGTGATAGTTTATTATACTATCAAAGGGTGGAACTGTCGAAGTCGTATAATTGGATGAACGAAAGTATATTGGTTAACATTGTTTTGTTGTGGGATTGCACTCAGTATGCCATGCTACACGTGGCATACTGCTATCACATGGTAAAATACGCACACACTCGCACTACAACATTTAGTTATTTATATACTTCATATATAAAATGATTCTGATCCACAGTGATTTATGAGCAGATAGTATTTAGTTTATTATTAGTTTATATATTATGATTATATGTACACTTCAGTGTTATTTAAGGTTCAGGTTATAGGAAAAGTGTCATGTCTGATATCATTTTAATCCCCTATTCATCAGCAGCTGTCCGGTTCATTTGCCGAAGAGATCGAATATTGCATACTCTAGTTATTGATGTTAGGGAATAAATAGTCAGAGTGATATCAAACTGTAAAATGCTAATGGACTAGTTGTAACTGGTTTCTGGGCAGGAGAATCATCTGGAATGTTGACCTCAGCTTTTGAGGGGGTTGTTTGAACTAGCCTATGACCTGTTTACCCTGGACCCACCTGAAGTCTGGACCTATAGTAGCAAGCCACGTCATCTGCATTGTTCTCTCTGTAACACTGAATGTATAATCATAGCTGCGCTCCCAGTAGCTTCAATCTACTCTGACCGCAGTATTCAAGAGTGAACTACTGTTCACTGGTACCCGTGGGAGCGCATTGCGAACGCAGCGGTATGTATGTATCTTTTGGTATTGGCTGTACTGTACTGTGTTATATTATAATCATGTATTGAACTGTTAAACTTTGCATCTGCTAAAATAAATTCCTTTGTGCCTTGGAAACACAATACAATCGCCTTTGCAATGCTTATTTGAGAATGATAGAATTACTTTAATACCACTGATATTGTTTTGGACAGGGGTTCCCAGTTTGTTGCCCAGTTCTGGAAGTCCTTCTGTAGTCTTCTTCAGTCTCTCCTCAGCCTATCATCCTCAATCCAATGGGCAGACTGAAATAGTAAACCAATCATTGGAACAGTTTCTACGTTTCTACACTACAGAGTTTCAAGACAATTGGTCATCATTGCTTCCGTGGGCTGAGTTCGCATATAATAACGCATCTCATTCCTCCACCCAAACCTCTCCTTTTTTCTGTAACTTTGGCTTCCATCCAAGATCCAATTCCTTGTCTCTGCTCAATTCTTCTGGCCTTCCGGAGATCCGTTCCACGGCTTCATACCTCAAATCTGTTTGGAAAAAAGTGCATACTGCATTAGTACGGGCCTCTTTCCAGTCTAAAAAATTTGCAGACCGTCATTGGAAGGACTGTTCGTTTAAGGTGGGGCAAAAAGTCTGGTTATCCACCTGCAATATCAAGCTCAAACGGCCCTAGATTTATTGGCCTATTCCTGATCACCAAACAGGTCAATCCTGTCGCCTTCAGGCTAAAGCTTCCTCAGTCACTTGTTAGGCTCCGTTACTTATGGAAATTTCAGCCTGTCATTCCGGAAGATCACAAGAAATTCTTGGTGGAGAAGATTCTGGACTCCAAAAAGGTCCAAGGGCAAATCCATTTCTTAGTTCAGTGGAAAGATCGTGGCCCGGAGGAAAGATCTTGGATTCCATGGAGACGCCTACACGCCCGCAAACTCATTGAGGAATTCTTCAAGCAATTCCTTGGAAAATCTGGATGTCGGGGTGCCTTGACCCCTCCTCAAGGTGGGGGTACTGTTACGAGCCGCGGCGGAGCCCAGACGCCGCGACTCTCTCACAGGCATCGCTATGACGACCGGGACGTTACTTCCGGGGCTCGTCCCGGCCGTTGCCTAGGCAACGGTCGGGAGGCTGAAAGACATAGCGCCGCTTCCCAGCAATGGAGAACAGCCGGGCGCGTGCGCAGTTGAAGAAACTAGCCTGTGGGCTAATTGGGAATAATTTATTTATTAGGCATAGGCTGGGGGCGGTTTCAGAGCTAGGCTCTGATTGATCACATTGAGTATTTAAGGCAGGGAGGGCTTCCAGATTCTGTGTTGCTGCCTGCTGCTGTGCTGTTGGTGTTAACCTTTGGACCTCCGTTTGCCGTGTATGACCCCTGCCTGTACCTTGGACTTGCCTTTTTACCTGTGCCCTTGACCTTCTGGCTTGAACCTCTGATACTGCTGATTTGCTCGTGACCCCGACCCCTGGCTTGTTTTCTGATGATTCTATCTAGCAAGTGACCCCTGACCTCGGCCTGTTCTTTGGATATCCTGTCTGCCATAACCCTCTGCTCCTGGGTTCTCCACAGCTTGTACACATCACACGACCCTATGTTAGTCTGTGGCCAAGTCTGTCCCCACCACTAGGGGCTCCAGTGAACACCAGACTTTCAGAGCAGACTCCGGGTGTTGTTGTACTGGCTGGAGGGGTTCCTGACAATTTGGAGTTAAAAGATATACAACTTTGCATCATTGGTGATCATTGTTTTATGAGACCAATTAGATTAGTGCACTGATCATAAGATTATGTGATTATGTGGTGTTTACTATTGTTTTTTTATGTATTAATAAATGTCTTATTATTTACACTGTATTTCACAGATTTATCTCATTGAGTGAAAGATACTCTCAGCACTGTAATTATTATATCTTTTTCTATCGATTTTTTAGGATCTCACTAATCCTTCAAAGCTCCGATTGTTGCAATCACCATTTGTGTCCTAGATACTTAGTTTACCAGCGCTAGAATTTGTGGTTTAGACACAGTTCTTTCCTTTTTCACTTCCTACCTTTTGGACCGCTCCTGTAGTGTATCCACCTGTGACACGTTCTGCCCTCAACTCCCACTATCTATTATGGTCCCACAAGGCTCCTTTTTTTTTTCCGAAATATTGTACTTTAATAATGTACACCTCTTCTCTTGGAGCACTAATTTGCTCATTTGGCCTCCAATACCACCTCTATGTTGAGGACACTTAAATGTACATTGCTTCCCTGACCGATTTCCTTGGGTACTATCTGTTTTAAACTACTGTCTTTCTACATTCGCCCCATGGATGTCACAACGATACCTAAAGCCAGGAGCAGGCTGGGCTGCAGGGCAGGGGGGCTTCTTCCCCCTATGCCGTTCCCATAGTGAGCTACCTTGGGCTGGGCCACCTGCATTTTTTTCCATTGAAAATAGGCTGCTGAGTCGAGTCTTGCCCTCCGGGCTAAAATTACCAGCTCTCTCTGCCTAAAGCTCAACATGTTCTAAACAGAGATTATTATTGTCCCTTATGTCACCAACTTCCCTCCAATCTCTCTCACTGTCAAAAACACCACTATACCCTCTGTGTTGCATAAAATTTAATTCATCAGTAAGTTTGTGATGAGGATGTTATGGCTGACGGCAAGTGTCATAAACTTATAGAACAGGTCACAGAGGTCTTCGCCTATAGCAGTCGCCTTTCCCGTAGAGCTGAACGTGCTCACAGGTACTCAGATGTACCCAGGTCTTAAGCTCAAAGTAGTACAAGTTTATATCCCTACCGCAACGCAGGCGAGGGCCAGGTGGAAGAATAGCAAAGTCCAAACGGGCAGAGGTCAAGGGGTACAGCGGGCAGCGGTGGTGTAGACCAGGCAAAAGGTCAAGGCTGGCGGCAAACAACGAATCCAGGTCACAGGCAGAGATCAAGGTCACAGGCAATTCAGCAGAGTCCAGTACATGGTTCAAGGTCATACACAGCAAGATCAATCCAAAGCCAGAGAAGGGGAAGAGAGCAGGGCGCAGGTAAGTATGCACAGAGCAGGAACTATAACCGGCAGTGAGGCCCAGTCCTCACTGCCTTAAATACTATGATAGGCAAATTAGAAAGGAGGAGGACAGGGCTGACAATCAGCTTCAGGAGGCTGCTAATTAATTACTAGCTGGGAACTAGCATAGGTCATATCACAACCAGGAACATGTATGAATGAAAAATAGAATCATGCGAGAGCTCCCCCTGGAGTTGGAGGATGTCCCTACAACCTCCACAAATATAACAGTGCATTGAAACTAATGCACGTGCTCGGCTGTTACGTCACGCCAGGATGTGGCGTACCACCGCGGCTCGTAACAGAGGATAGCAGGAACCCATTAATGAAGCATAACATAAATTAAAAATTATATTTGTACAGACAAAGGTCCCACAAAGTTTAAATATTAGACACCCTACACAGCTTAAACAACTGTCAAAATGAATATTAAAAACAGTGAACCAAATTGGTAGCTGCCAATTTCACTATTATTTGCTTTGCCTTCAACAGCATAGAGTCCCCCTGCCATAATAGCAAGCAATTCCTGACTAGTCTGCACTGGCCTGCATTCCTTAGGACAATGTGCCACTAGCCCCCCCCCCCCCCCCTACATAGAGGGACCCACGCAGGGTCAGACTTGCCCGCTGGGGAGCCAGGGTATCCACCGGTAGGCCCCGACCATGATGGCTCCCCTCTTCGTTGGTGGGGGGTAGCGGGTACCTTAAAAAAAATACTCACATGATCGCAGCACCGGCGCCCCTCCTCTCTCCTCTCTGCTCCATTTGCACTGGTTGTTGGGCGTGACGTCATCACTCCTGACGTTCAGTGAGGAGCAGCGCAGAGAGGAGTCGGCAAGAAGACAGGAAGAGCAGAAAGGGGAAGAAAGAAGTCGGTAGAAAAGGTAAGTGAAGGAATGGTAGGAAGGGGGACAAAGGCAGCAGAGTGTGAAGGGGCAAAGGCAGCAAGACGGACTGTAAAGAGGGGCAAAGGCAGCATGACAGAGGAAGAAGGGGGACAAAGGCAGCATAGCATACTGAAGAGGGGCAAAGGCAGCATGGTAGATTGTGAAGAGGGGCAAAGGCAGCACGGCAGAGGAAGAAGGGGGACAAAGGAAGCATGGCAGAGTGTAAAGGGGGGCAAAAGCAACATGGCAGAGTGTGAAGGGGGACAAAGGCAGCATGGCAGACTGTGAAGGGGGCAAAGGCAGCATGGCAGACTGTGAAGAGGGGCAAAGGCAGTATGGCAGAGTGTGAAGGGGGGCAAAAGCAGCATGGAGGGTGTAGTGTGATCATAAGGGGGCGCAGCATGGTGATGAAGGGGCACAGTAATGTGTGTATGTGTGATGGCACAGCGGGCTTGTGGCAATGTAATGTGTGTGTGGTAGGTGGTGGCTAACTAATGGGTGCTATTTTGTTTGTGGTGTGATGGTGGGGCAATTTAATTTTATAGTGGGGACTATTAATTTAAGATGGAGTGGTTTGGGGGTTATTAATTGAATGTGGGACTGAGTTTGAGGAGCATGAGATCTATTTATTAAATGTGAATATGCACAATTTAATGGCAGTGACGGTTGCGGGAAATAAGTATATTTATTATACGTAAATGCTATTCATTTATTGCTGGGGCTATTTGAAGGTAGGGAAATAGGTTTATTTATTAAATGGGAATACTATTTATTAAATGGGAATACTACTTTAATGTTGGGGCTGGAGGAAGGCCTAAGTATTAATCGTAGGTCCTATTGATTTAATGCCTGGGCTGTTTTTTTGAGTTTTTTATGACATACCCTATGTAACTACCCCTCCAATGCAACATGCTTTTGGCCATGTGACAAGTTAATTTGTTAAGGGCATGTTTGGGATTCAAACTCATGACCCCAGTGCTGGGAGGCAGAAGTGCTAATCACTAAGGCAACATGTTGATATTAACTCCTATACCTTTTTAATATAACACTGGTAGGTGTGAGACATTTTTATTCCAACGCTCAAAGTTGTGCCAACCTGATTTTACAATATTACAAGGCCTTACCCAAATACCTCCTGCAATATATCTCCCTAATCTGTCACTAATTAGATTCTATAGTGAACAGCAACAGGTCATGGAGGAGCAGGAAGAGGCGGCCAGGGAGGAGGAGGAGGAGGAGTCGGCCAGGGTGGAGGAGGAGGAGCACCACATGGAGCCTTTAACATAATGTAAGTATCTTTCAAAAACAAAGAGCTATTTTTTTTGTTTTAGATTGGCCCATTGTAGTCATCATAAAGCACTGTTTTCCCACATGCCATTTACCCGATACCTAGTTATCCATTCCACAGGTTTCGACCATGATGGCCCTAGAAATTGGTTGGAATATAAATATATATATATTCAATATATATATATATATTTATACCGTGTTTCCCCGATAATTAGACCTACCCCGATAATAAGACCTACTCCCGCTTTACCTTTATGCTCCAAAATAAGCCCTACCCCAAAAATAAGCCCTACCTTAATCCCCATTTTGTCCGGTCCCTGCGCTTCAATCCATGGCCCCAACTCCGCCTCCCTGCATGAAATGGATGCCGCTGTGGCATCCAATCACAGCTGTAGCGCTCACTGTCTCACAGTGAGCGCGCACCCTCCCCCGTGCGTGCCAGCGTCATTTGTAGCAGCGCCGCGGAGGAGAGAACAGAAAAGAAGGAAAGAGAAGGAGGAAAGAAACGGTAAGTATAGTATTAAAAAAGGACTGAGGGGGCATGATGTGTGAAAAAGCCGGACTGAGGGGGCATGATGTGGGAAAAAGCAGGACTGAGGGGGCATGATGTGGGAAAAAGCAGGACTGAGGGGGCATGATGTGGGAAAATGCAGGACTGAGGGAGCATGATGTGGGAAAAAGCAGGACTGAGGGGGCATGATGTGGGAAAAAGCAGGACTGAGGGGGCATGATGTGGGAAAAAGCAGGACTGAGGGGGCATGATGTGGGAAAAAGCAGGACTGAGGGGGCATGATCTGGGAAAAAGCAGGACTGAGGGGGCATGATGTGGGAAAAAGCAGGACTGAGGGGGCATGATATGGGAAAAAGCAGGACTGAGGGGGCATGATATGGGAAAAAGCAGGACTGAGGGGGCATGATATGGGAAAAAGCAGGACTGAGGGGGCATGATAGGGGAAAAAGCAGGACTGAGGGGGCATGATGTGGGAAAAAGCAGGACTGAGGGGGCATAACAGTCATCATTTTATTTCTTATCCTGTCTGTTTTGACCCCCAGACATGAGTGCAAAAAGGAAGAGCTATACCGTTGAGTATAAGAAAGCAATTGTGGAGGACTCACAAGGCAAGAATCTTTCAGCTTTCTGTAAAGAAAAGATGTTGGATCTCCGAATGGTCCGAAAATGGCGAGCGGAGTACAATAAGCTCAGTCAACAGGTGGATGAAGGAAAAGTTAAGAAGCGCAGGTCTGGATCAGGTCGGCAACCCTTATATCCTGAGCTGGAAGACATCATTGGTGAATGGATTGCTGACAGGAGAGCAAAGACGTTGGTTGTACGCAGGGCAGATATTCAAGAATTTGCCCTTGCAATGGCACCACAGTTTGAAATGGTCCCAGAAGGATTCAAAGCATCACAACACTGGTTGGACGTTTCCTTCAGCGATATGAACTGTCTCTAAGAAGATCAACAACACTGTTTAAGCTGGAAGATGTTGAAGTTATTAAACGTGCACTTGCATTCAAGTCCTTTGTTGATGGGATTGACTTTTCTAAATACCAAACCTGCAATATTATTGCTATGGATGAAACTGCAGTGTTTATGGGTCAGGGATCTCAAACGACAGTTAATCACAGGGGTGCCACGTCAATCTACATTCCCACCACTGGCTACGAAAGTGCACGAGTTACCTGTGTTTTGACAATTCGTCTGGATGGAAAGAAAGCCACACCTCTAATCATCAGTAAGGGCAAGAAAGACAAGATTGAACGTGTTTCAGGCATTTACGTTCTTGAAACCGAAAGAGTCTGGTGCACACAAGCAGTTATAAGGAAGTGGCTGGATTTAATGCTGCCACTTGTTTTGCGAGGTGACCAAAGAGGTCTGATAGTCTGGGATTCAGCCAGCACTCACTGCACTAAAGACATGAAGATCTTCCTTGCAGGGAGAAGAATAGATCGAGTAATGATTCCCGCAGGAATGACTGTTTATCTCCAGACTCTTGATATTGCAATAAACAAGAAAGTCAAGGACCATTTGCGCATGGAAGTCAATGACTACATTGAAAATAGAATGGAAAGAAATCAGCGTGGAAACTTTGTGAAGCCCCATCTGCAAGAGGTCGTGACTTGGGTGAAGAAGTCATGGGATAAAATTACTGACAGCTGTGTCGCCAATGCACTACGAGCAGGCTACCTGGACAAGACATGCTCATTTAAGGAGAGCTATATTGCTGGACATGACAGATTGGGTGCACTTCTTCTGCAGAAAATGGAGGCGCAAGAAATCCAGGCCAGATTTCGGGGTATGGACACTTATGATGATGTTGTTGAAGAAGATGACATGACTATTTTTGAATAAAGGTAGGATTTTTTGTTCATAATTACCTGTTTATTGAAATTGCTGTCAATGTTAATTAGAATAAGACCTACCCCGAAAATAAGCCCTATACAATTTTTTTCGCCTTCAAAAAAAATAAGACAGTGTCTTATTATCGGGGAAACACGGTATATATATATATATATATATATATATATATATATATATACCCTTTTGATAAAGTCTCTTGCGAGACGAAACGCGTCAAGGAGGTTCTGAAGGAGGCTCTGTATTTTGGTGGAAGCTGATGCGAGGAGGTTCCCATGTGCCAGTTCCAGAGAGTTTTCTGAGGGGACCGCTGCAAGCGCTTTCTATGCAGATAAGCCTGTTTTACTTTACCCGATGTACGGGCATTTTATTGCTTTTTATGGATCTAGGCTGTAATTAAATTGTATACTATACTTATTTTACCAATGTATTTGGAGTTTAAATGTTAACCTCCTGTTAAAGAGGTGAAGCTCATCTAAATCAGGTGTTGAAATACTGAGGGAATTAACCTCTGACAAACGAATCACCCTATTTTATCAACCTTAGAGTGTCTGGATGTGACTCTTATTTTGATGGTATCACACTATGTCTGGTGCTTCTCTTTTTGTGTCGTGTATATATATATATATATATATATATACACATATATAAAATTTATTACAACCAAACGATTTTTAGGGCCAGCGTGGCCGAAACCTGTGGGATATAAAGAATATATATATATATATATATATATATATATATATATATATATATATATAATGCCACCAAAAGTATTAGTCCTCTGGCCACTAATGCATTTAGCATCCCATTAGCCTTGGCCTACAGTTTAAAGTTACATAGCACTTTAGACCATTACTGATTCTATCAAATAACACCCTAACAAGTAATTTATGTATGATAAATACCTTAAGCATGCTAATTGTGTTTTTTTGCCTTGTTTTTTACAGCTCCAGAAGACATCGGCGAACCCATCAGTGGGTTCGCTCATGCAGAAAATGCAATAACAGAAACATGGCTCACACAGTCAGACACTGCCTCACCTGCAGCCCTTTCACATGGTGGCCTCCATTTCACCCACACCCCCAAACCTGGAGGCAGACAAGGAGGTGGGGTTGAACTACTTCTCTCCCCAGAGTGCCAATGTACATTCACAGTTCTATCAAATGTTCACATTTTTTGAAGTACATACATACTGCTAGGATTTTTAACCCATTCTCTATGTATATCGCTGTGATCTATTGCCTCCCTGGAGGCCCACCAACAATTTCTTGAACATTTCTATGCATGGCTTCCTCACTTCTTTTCTTCTGACATCCCCACCATCATCATGGGTGATTTCAACATCCCTTTCCAATGCTGCTTCAAAACCGCTCTCTCTAACCTCCTCACTTGACCTCTCCCAGTGGATTGAATTCACTACTCATCAAGATAGCCACTGTCTCAATCTTGATTTCTGTAGACTATGCTCAGTTTCTAATTTCCTTAAAACTCCTTTCTGCCTCTCGGATCATCACCTTATTAGCTACTCGCTCACTCTCAGTTCTTAACCTCCCTGCTGTCAAACTTTTCCAAGCCTTCTCATACCCACAAGAATATTAACTCTGTTGATTTTCAACAGTTTTCCACCTCTCTCCAACACCTTCTCTTGCCAATTTCTACATTTTCCGGCCCTGATATGGCAGTTTCTCATTTTCACCATACCCTAGCAACTGCCCTTGATCAAGTGGCTCTAGCGACTTCTCATACTATGCGTAGACTTCATTGTCAACCGTGGCACACTAAAGTAACACGAAATCTACAAAAACTTTCTCGCAAAGCTGAACATCACTGGCATAAATCTTGTACCTCTAATGATTTCATCACATATACTGCTATCTACCACGCCTACCAAAATGCTCTGGACACTGATAAACAAGCATACTTCCAATCTCTCATCTATGCTCATGCTTCTAACCCCAAATGCCTTTTTAACACATTTAAATCTCTTCTCAAACCTCCTACCCTCTAAATACCATCAGTGCCCAGGATCTTGCTTCCTATTTAAAGGACAAGATTGATAAAATCAGACTTGAAATGGTATCATCTCTCTCAACTAGAAATCAGCTCAATTCCTTCCCAGCATCCTCATTTGATCCCACAAATGAAGAGGAAGTTTCTACTATCTTCTTATCTTCCTACTCTACCTCCTGTCCTCTGGATCCCATATCCTCACAAATTGATAGGTCCTTGTCTTGGTTTCGTGTGCTCATTCCACCTCTAACTAAAATCTGTAATCTATATCTCGCTAGTGGTACCTTTCCATCACTATTCAAGCACACAGTGATTACTCCTATTCTAAAAAAAACAAATTTCTGACCCAAACTCTCTCTAAAATTACCACCCCATCTCCCAGCTCTCATGCCCCTCCAAGCTTCTTGAGAGAATTGCCTACACTCGCCTCACACAATTCCTTTCTGCAAACAACCTATTGGATCCTCTTCAATCAGGCTTTCGCTCTCAACACTCCACAGATACTGCGCTGACCAAGGTTGTCAATGATCTGATCACAGCTTAAACTAAAGGTCATTACTTTCTTTTAATTCTCCTGGATCTCTCTGCTGCATTCGACACTGTTGACCACTCCCTCCTCATAAAGGCGTTACAATCCCTAGATCTTCAAAATGTCTTATCCTGGTTCTCATCCTACCTTTTTAATCAGTCTTTCAGTACTCATTTCTCTGGAACAACCTCCACTTCGCTTTTGTCACAAATCTGCTAGTATGAGTGGGATCCTTCTGGTATTAGCTGGGATTGGTAGTACTCCACCCAGAGGTGCGGAGTCTAACAAGGAGGGTTTTCACCGGGGATTCCCGTAAGGGAATTTGGGCTTTGCAGCTTCCACCGTGCAGGTCGCGGTTCTCTAGGGAAGTTGCCAGTGAGAGGTGATAGAGAATAAGCAGTAGGGGTGAAGGTAGCCACCGCCATTAAGGAGTGGATATGGTGAGCGATGATCTGAGGCAGTACACTAGAAAAGATAGCGAGCGGAGACCTACAACAGTTACCACTAAGGAGTGATGATCTGCGACAGTACACTTGGAGAGATAGAAAGCGATAATCTGCAACAGTTACCACTAACGAGTGGAGAAGGTAAACAATGATCTGCGCCAGTACACTTGGGGAGATGGAGAGCAATGATCTGTGGCAGTTACCACTAGTGAGTGGATCAGGTAAACGATGATCTGTGGCAGTACACTTGGAGAGATGGAGATCCACACAGAAACACAGGAGCTGCTTCCAGGCAGGAGTCTGACGAGAAGAACCAGCACTGAGAGGTGAGGGGAGGAGCCTTAGAAAGGAGTGCCAATGAGGGACAGCCAATGGAAGAGCAGGGTAGGTAAGAAAAGGAGAGACGGTCTCTGCGCATGCGCAGAACCGCCGCTGACATGACAGCCAGAGGAGAGAGTGGGGAATCAGGAGACGGGTAGGCGCGCCGGTTCCCGGGTTCTAGGTCCTCTACTACTCTCTATGTACACCACTTTTCTTGGAAAACTAATAAACTCCTTTGGATTTCAGTATCATTTCTATGCGGATGATACTGTCAGGCGCCGTCTCCGCACTGACACTTGGTGCAGGAGACGAACGCCTGCAGCCTCTCAGCAACCACATCCTGTTGCCTAGCAGCGGGACGCTATCTCTGCTCACCTTTCGGCAGCCAGCATGTCTGACTGCCAAAATCTCCCTAACCCAATCAGGATGCACCTTAGGGTATATTAAGCAGCCTCGGACACATGTCTAGTGCCAGAGTATTGGTTCACTCCTGCTCCAGCGTTTCCTGAACTTCTGATCCAGTGTGTTATTTGGCTTCCTGTGACTACTCTCCTGTGTTTCGTTTTGGTACCTCGCTGCCCGGCTGGTTTGACTATTTGGCTTGACCTGACTTCTCTCTGGATCCTCCCTGTGTACTGCACCGCTCGGTTGGCTCTGACCTGGATTGCCTGACTACGCCTGTCTACTACTGTCGCTACACTGGTGACTGTCTTGGAGAACCGCGACCTGCGTACTCTCTGTAGCTAAGCCCAAACCCCCTTTCTTGGGTCCCTGGTGAATACCGGGGCTATGTTAGACTCCGTGCCTCCTTGTTCAGTTGCGCCAATACCCGTTAGTGGCCATCTCTGCAATTCCGTGACAGATTCACAAATGTATCTATCCTCTCCTGATCTCTCATGATCTGTTTTGTCTTGCATTAATGACTATCTCTCTGCCATTTCATCTTGGATATCCTCTCGCCAACTTAACCTCAAATTTTCAATAACAGAGTTAATAAAAGTCCCACCCAACAATAGAAGCTTCCTGCCTGACATTTCTATTTCTGTTGACAACATGACTATCATGAACATAGAGAGCTTGCAGTTATTTATAAGGGATAAATCATAACTGCAGTGTAAAAAGGTTATATCAAATGAATCCATTGATACGTTTAGTTAAAGTGTTAAATGTGAAGTTGTTAGTCAGTTGTTAGTCAGCCGTCTAACGGCTTAGAGGATGTACATGAGGGGCCCAAACTCCCTGTTACTCTACAGCCCCAGATAGATGAGTCCAAGGGGGAGGGGAGTGTTTAATCAAATTTTATCATTAATAAATCCCCTATGACTCTGTGCATCTTTTGATATCAAACACGCCTAAATACAGTGTATTCACAGAGCTTACACTCACTTCTTTCATTTCTCTGTGAGGCAGAATTCTTAATTCAACATATGAGCTGCCCTTCATCATGCTATTGAGGAATATGTGGTTGATCACTACTTTTATTGATTTTAAGTGGCATATTTTAAACTGAATTATTTTTGTCTATATTACATATAGGCTATTTCAGCACATGGCCTCTTTGAGCCAGGCGACATGCTGAGCGGTACCTAAACGTCTATTCAGGTGTCACAGCTATATCTCACCCCGGGAGCTCTTTGAAGCTGCCCCCAGGTGACACTTCTATCTTCTCACACTGGGGTGTGCAAAGCCATCCAATAAATTGACATCAGACTCTTACTTCACATTTTACACTTTAACTAAACTTATCAATGGATTTATTTGATATAACCTATTTACACTGCAGTTATGATTTATCCCTTATAAATAACTGCAAGCTCTCTATGTTCACGACAATGACCATAATTCCCACCCTGCAAGCTTGCTGCCTAGGAGGAATCATTGACTCGCAACTATCCTTTGTTCCCCACATCAACTCTATATTTACATCATGCTGTATACATCTAAAAACATCTCCAGAATACGTACATATTTTACACAAGATACTGCAAAACTTTTAATTCATGCACTCATCATCTCCTGCATCGACTATTGTAATTCCCTCCTTACTGGTCTTCCCAAAATCAGACTCAAGCCCCTACTGTCACAAATCGGGATCTTAGCCGCACTTACCTCATCCGCCGCTGTCATATCACGGCTACCTGGGTCCCTTCTGGTCATCTGCAGCATTCCCGTTCTCCACACTTCTCTCCAGAGGATAGTTCTTGGCTCCAGTGTTCCTGACTGCATTACAAGTGCAGTAATCCTGTCTGCACTCCTAAGTGCAGTGTTCCTGACTGCATTACAAGTGCAGTGTTCCTGACTGCATTACAAGTGCAGTGTTCCTGACTGCATTACAAGTGCAGTGTTCCTGACTGCATTACAAGTGCAGTGTTCCTGTCTACATTTCCAGACTGCTAATTCCCCTGCTATATTCTACAATCAGCACGAACATGAGCAAGAAGTTCATCCAGGCTGCTAAGTTCTGTTTCGCTCCTGCTCCAGCTAGTCCCAAGGGTCCCGAATCGGATCAAGAAATTCAGACGACCGTGATACCTACAATCTATTTTGGACGCAGTGGCTAGATAGATTTTCCTTGCAAATCATTATTCCTTTGCTGAGTCAATCTGTCAGTCTCTATATTAATTGCCTGCTTTTCAAAGAATCCAATATACAATTCTTCTACTAACATACAAGGTCATCAACAAAATTGCACCAACATACATCTACTCACTTGTCTCAAAATATCTCCCAACTCGATACCTCCGTTCTGCACAAGATCTATGTCTCTCTTCCACTCTCATCACTTGCTCCCATTCTCGGTTACAGGACTTTTTTCGAGCAGCACCCATTTTATGGAATTAACTCCCTCTCACATGTGAAGAGATGACACAGGAGGCAGATAGAGGATGCTGCCTGCCACAGTGTTCAGGTTCTGCAGAGCAGTTCACTGTGGTGGTTGGCAATTAATGTAATGTGGGAACTGGTGGGAACTATTCATGTAATATAGCAGCTAATATATCTCAGAGAACGGTGACCTGCGCACCCTTTGAAGAGAAGTCTATACTCCCTTGCAGGGGTCCCTGGTGACCACCATGGGTACGCTCAGGGCGGATTGGGAACGTAAAGTGG